>NC_041395.2:227964018-228086518 GCF_900747795.2 Erpetoichthys calabaricus | reverse complement strand
TTATGGCAATGTCAATATTATACTGTATATAGTTTTATTTTGTTTGTCTACCAGTGTTGTGGTTGGTCTGCTATGGTGGATACTTTTGTCTGTCACTACAGGCTGTGCCAGTATAGTTTATGTGTTCAGTTTTCTAGCACTGTACTGGGGATGTACTTGTAATATGGTATTTGTATGTCTACTAGTTTGTATTGTAGCGCCAGTCCCTAATTTATAATGTTTTGGATTTGATTGTGTCTGTGCTTGTAGTCTGTCTGTGTCAATAGATTACACCATAATGTGATGTGTTGGATTGTTTCTTGTTCCTTGTGGCAGTATCTGCATGCATTGTCTGTAATGAAAGTATCTAAAGAATATATTTTGGTATGACTAGCAAAACCTAAATTATTATATTATTATTATTATTAGTAGTAGTAGTAATAGTAGAGGCCAATTTAGAATTGCCAATGAAACTGAAAAGTTTGGGAATATAGGAGATAAACCCATCAAAGCACTAAGAAAATTTGTGAATGCCACAGAGACAAGGTCTGATTACAGAACTCAAACCAGGATGCTTCATCATTGTGACAGAAGCACTAACCACTGTGCCACTCTAAAAGTGTCCTTTGAAATTCGAATTGACTGTTCTTGCTGTCTAACTGTATCATGATCCATGGATCTGGAGCTGGTAATGAAATTAATTTTAGAAGATGTGATGATCATATCTTTTTTATGTATATCATGGCAATACTTAATACTTAAGTAAATTGCTCTGTATTTTGCAAAATATGAACTTGTTTTCAGTATGATTTTTTTGTTATTGTCTCTGCAGATACAATTGTGAATGTAAGAACAAATATTAATAATATCTTTTTCTGAAAATAACTTGATGAAGTCATCTCAGTTTAACAGTCTTCCACCTAAAACCTTTAACAATGACACACTGCTACAATAAGAACCATACCAGCAATCCCACCATTCTGCAGCTATTAAATGTGGATGTTCTGCGTTTTCTCAGTAATAACAGACCAACGAAATGTCCTGGAATAGATATTTAATGTCTGCAGATCTCAGTCAAGCCTGTGACAGATGTTCCAAAGCTCAACAAATGCTGACACATTGTACCTGAGGCCAGTGGGTTTATTGCAGGCCTCAGCGCTGTCACAACATTTTAATCTTTGATGGTTAATTTAAAGAGAAAGGCAGTCGGACATGAACTTTGACAAAGAATGAATGGTTGCTTTAATGTCCATCTTTGTGCCAGTATCAAACATCTGAAAACAAAAGCTCTGATAGGTAGTCAGTTTAATATGAACTTTCTGCCATGCCTCCCTTGAAACAACAGAAAATGTGCTTCACAATTGGAATTTCTGGCGTCAAGAAAAAACACATTACTTCTGGGTTTTATTTTGAGTGTTCATGCCTGAACTTGTACTTCATTTTTTACACTGTAGTTTGAAATTTTCAGCTAATGCCCACCATAATTAATAAAAAATTAAAGAAGTGGTAGAATTCCCTCTACTGTGTATTTTATTCTCACTTTAGAAATTCTACTAGATGGTCGTTTATATCATTTGCCTTGAGGGAGCTGCAGTGGATCTATCCCAAGTTTGATTTTCTTTTTGCAGATGACGTTTTCTGTTGATGTGAGTTCCATCTGTGCTTTTTAGTTTGCAGAACTCAGTCAAGGATGATTAGTCATTGCCTTGGGGAGGAAATGAAAATCCAACAGATAGTGCACTCACTATTCCACAGCAAGCCTTCTAAGTGGTGTGCCTGAGGTTCGACAGGTTAAATATGGTGCTGTCAGCTATCAGAAGCATTAGTCTCTCAGATATTAGTGGCAACTGTCTAGACATCTTCATGAATTAGAAGATCACTTGTTTCTCCCTTGGGCTCATACACATGTACACCACCAGTGGTTGCTCTTGGTTGAAGAGGGTGAAGATTGAGAAATTGAATGTTTAGAAGTAAGTTTATGCTTTTTGAATTATGTATGGTATCTGATAAGTGGGTGATAATGGCAGGAAATCGGGACAGGAGCTCAGTCTTTATAGAGAAGGAAAATGTTGCTTTATCTTAACATGTCTTTGTGTGTTCACGCAAACTATTGCACTGAATTATGTTGGCTTCAGTTTTGAATAGTACCATAGAGGGTGTTTTATACATTATCCTTTCAAAGCATAAATTAGCCATAACAAGCCAAAATGCACTTAATAAACTGCATAATTTACAAAAGAAAGGGTGAGAAATTTACATGAAAATACTTACTGCTTCACTGGGTCTGATTGCACAAGTATTTTTCCTTTGTTAGCAATTGAGTGGCTTACCTTTAAGTAATATTCAAGATTTACTGTGTGGTTCATTTGTGCTTGTGCAACATTTAACTGTGTAGCATTCTAATGATTTGCTTTGCAGAATAGCAAAATGTTTTCCAATTACTGTAACGCTGTTCATATAGAAAAGGCAAGTTGGGGTTGTAAATATGCATTGATGGTTGCAATGTGGACTCTAACAGAATAACACAATGCATTACACAACCTACATGCTGCTCATTTCTCCTGCTTCTGCAGTGGGGAGAAGGCCTGCAATACAAGGAGCCAAGGTTTTTGAAATCATTGTTTTTACTTATTTATAATAGTTTCTTTTTGAGCAGCGGTATATCTGTGCTTGTTGTTTTACATCAGAGTGTTTTTATTCATCCAAAGTGGGGTCTTGCCATGTGCCCAATACAACATGCGTCTGCCATTCGTGATCTTGGATTACTGCAAGATCAGTTTGAAAATGGATGGATATCTGAAGTATAACTGGAAATAGACAGATACGATACCAAAGTACCAGTAATGTGTAAAGATAAGATGAGCTGTTTTACTGCATTTGCAACTTTTGTGAAAATGTTTATGTTGAATATGGCACTTAATGTGTAAAGTTTGTTGCTACAAATCAAGAGAGTGAGAGAGAGTGTAACAAATGGCCCTAATAATACCGTGTGGTGTCTCTCATGTCAAGTGGATGCTCTGAGATCCTGTCTGCATGATTTATATTTGCAGTGCCTTAAATTAAAAGAGGATAGTCTCCTGCGGGTGAAGCATGATGGATGATAAGAAAGTGAAAAATATTTTTTTGCAGAAAACAGTGTCTTTTATAATGTGTAAACAATGTAACTATTATTTTATTGCTGTTTTTTGTTGCCATCTACAGTATACACTCATTATAAGAACACCACTGCAACACAAGGAGAAAATAACATATGAGCCATCCTGGAAGCACACCTTATAACAATGAAAAGATAAGCTTTTGTTTTAGTAAATGGAAACAAAAAACAGAAATACATACAGATGCATCAGAGAAACTATCCTGATTGTCTTGAACATCATGGATGGAAAATTAAAAAAAAAAAAATAAGGGATGATACAATAACTTTTCACAGAATATTTGCTTTTATTATAGGCCTAATAACATCACTTTACCTTACAGTCAAGCCTGTTTTATGAACATGGAAATTATTTGCATTCCCATACTATGATCTGTTTTCCATAATTAGATCAGACGTACCCTATAGCTATATGCTTGGAAATATGCCAGGAGTTTTAATGTTACCATATGCCACTACAAGAAGTTACATCTGATCTGAATATGAACAAATTTACCTTCTGAATTTTAGGAATATTTCTTTGTGTCTTCTGTAACAAAAGGAAGCAGAAGACCATTGTCTTAATGTGATCAGTTATTTATATTCAGATAAAACATTTGTAATGTAAACCCAAATTAAACCCATTAAAATGGTGGCTCTACTTGTTTACAGATTGTAGCACCATCTGGTAGTCTGAATAAGAGAAACTGATTTTTTCACCCAATACTTTAAATTCTGGAAACATTTTTTTCCAACCCAAGTAAACTGTTTAAATAACATTCCATTATATCAGATCTGTCACTCATTTATCAGGATTACATTTTGATGGTGTGAGACTTTTATGTTTTCTTTTCACGCAGATCATTTAAGATGTTGCAGTCTGGCTACTTGATACCTTTGATCCTTGGTGAGAGATTTTCTTGAGTGTTAAGGAAGATTAAATAAATTGAGCTGTCTTATATGACCTTTTTGTAATGATTTTGCAGAAATGACAATGTCAGACATGAAGTACATACATCAATGCTCAAGCTTTGTTATGTGCTTGGGTGCTAAAAGACTGTTTTACAGCATATTATAGTTGGTGAAATGCTTTAAAGTATAATTTACAATCTGTAATCCAGAATACTAATTAAAAATCTGGGTATAAGAGTAACGAAAATTGTGTATGGAATAAAAGTCACAATGCCATCTCCTTTACATAAAACTAATTTCCAGGTCATGATCATTCATCATTATGTGATTATACTTTATTGTTTCACGCTTACTTAATCTGAGTCTTGTTTACACTAAAATATCTCCTGGGCAGAGTGCTTACAGTTTATTTTGAATCCTGTTGTGATATATGTTGGTATATTGCAATATTGCATTCTTTCCCAGTAGGAGGAATCACAATTATTCTTTGATTTAGGGCTGCATTACTCATTCACCCTTCCATTTACTGAACCTGCTTCATCCAACTATATTGTCACAGGGCAGGTATCAACTGTGAAAGACGCTTTCACAGAAACACACACACACACACACACACACTAGACTTGCCAGTTAATCTGACCTGTACATCTTTGGGATTTTGAAGTGACATTGCATACCCAAAGGAAAAGCCAAGCCGATACGTAGAAAATGTGTAGATTTGACACACATGGTGATCAAACATTGTTAGAATTATTTAACTTTGGAAATAGGGACATATATCTCTCTTGATTGCCTAACGGAGCTAGATCTTAATTAGACATTCTGTTTACCAGCTGCACTTGGGGGCCTCTTGAAATGTTGTGGTCAGAAAGGCTTTAGTTTTAGATATCCATTTCCCATTAACAAGCAATTGCTCACTGCTGCAGTTTGTTGGCCTGAGACTAGTTTGAGAGAATGGCTTCTTTTTCTTTATGGACTGGGTCAATGCCACAGGTGGCTCCTCTGGTTGCACTCCTGACCTCCTAAAAGCTACAATGGCCTGTTTGCTTTTTCATGCACTCCTGCTACAAGTCAGCCCTTTAAGGCACAAATGTGTTCAGGTATAAAAGTTGCATGCCTCACATAGGTGGATAAGGGCACCCAAAATTAGAAATGGGGATGGGAATTGATTATACGGGCCATGGGATGTGTCTACAATGATATGGGTCCATTTAAAAACCCCAGAGAAGACAAAGTTATGATGCTAGTACAAGCTCCTAAGAATGTTTGCTTAGTTTAGAAGCAAAAGCAGCCCCTTAGATGAGGTAGAGTTTCTTCATAAAGCAGCTAGCATTGAGAATCATTGTTCTGTTTCATAATATACTAATATCATGCAGTTTGTAAATAAATAATGGAATCACTATATTGAATCACTCCATCTGTCTGTGTGCTTTTATAGATATAGGAGAGAAAAAAAATGGACTTGTCCCAAAAAAACAATAGTATAAGAGATAAAGAATAAATCTGTACATTCTCATTTGTTCTCATTGGTTTACCACTTTACCTTAAACATGACATTTCAGAGACATGTAGTTTGTGGAAGTTACCGAAAGAAACACGTTAAACTAACGTTGCCTTTTCCTTCACTATCAGATACATACAGTATCTTTGGACTTTTATTAATTTAACTAATTTGTGTTTTCTTTCTGTTAAATTATAATATGCTAGTGGATCCAATTGTCATAGGGATGTCTCAGTGGTGATAAACAGACCTGCCTTTTCATGTGGAGTTTTGTCTGTGTGAAAGGCAACAATAATGCGGCTTGTAATTTAGTTACTCTACATTTAGCACACTTGCCAAATGAAAATTGGTGGACTTGTCACTTCCAAGGATGCAATCAGTTTAGCTAATAGCAATCCCTGACTTCTCACCTCTCTCAATGTCTCCTAATAACTGACCGAGTTATCTCTTCCCCATTACATTAAAATGGGATTTCATTATAGTGATCTTTAAGCCCCATGACATGATAATACAGCATGGAATTATAAATAAAAATTGGAAAAGGAGAGAAGAAAGAATAAAAAAATGACAGAACAAAAGAGTGCAGCATTAAATCAAAACATTATTCTTTAAGCAGTATCCAAGGATATACAGTAGGAAGCAGTTAGAGATTTTGTTGCATTAGTAGGCTACAAACAGCTACATATTTAACTTTAGAATTTTGTCATTTACTGGTTATTATGACTCCAAATGCATATATAATTTAGTAGTGAAATAAATGATAGTGTCTAAATTTGCTGAAATATTATTCTATAGTCATGTGAAATGAAAACTACCTAAATCATTTAATTTTATTTTTCATATATTTGTCACAATTAAGAATTTAGCATATTATTATGAATACCTGTTGTAGTCGCAACAGCTTATGGTTTATCAGGGGTGTTAAACTCTGGGCCTGGAGGGCCGCAGTGGCTACAGGTTTTCGTTCTAACCCTTTTCCTAATCAGTTACCAGTTTTCACTGCTAATTAACTCCTTTTCCCTTCATTTTAATAGCCCTGTTTCTAAGGATTCAGTCCTCTGAATTGACTTGTTTCTTCATTAAATGGCAGCCAAACAGAAATGAGACGTGAAATGAGCCAACAGATGACCAGCTAAACTGGGATTTCAAACTCCAACCAATTTCACTCCAAACAGTCTCTTAATGAGAAGCTGATTCTTGCTGTTAATTAAACCCGTTATTTAATTCAATGGCTTGTTGCTGCTCTCATTCTGCCACAGCAGACATTTCCAAATCTGTTGATTTTTCTGTTTTTTCTGTCATATGGTGGCTTGTTTTGAGTCTCATTATTGTTTGGCTACTAATTAAGGAAAAAGAGACAATTAAGGGGCCTGAGTTAAGTTAATTAAAACTAAAGCAAAAGAAGTTAATTAGCAGTAAAAACAGCTCACTAATGAAGAAGATGGTTAGAATGAAAATATGCAGCCACTGCGGCCCTTCAGACCGGAGTTCGACACCTGTGGTTTAGATGATATTCAGATTTGTAAGATCCATATATTCTTTAAAGCTTCTTTTTTATCTATGATAAACAATAATAATACTGTGTTCATTTTATGTTAGACCCTTTTCTTAATACAATGTTTTGCCCCCTTTCTTTGTTTGTAGTCTCAAAAATGAAAAACCTCCTGTAATAAAGAGAACAAAACAAGATGAGGTGTTGAAATCCCTCCATAGTATAACCCTGTTTATAAGGATGAAAAATAAGTCAAAAGAAAAAGAATGGTCTATTGTGTTAAATGAAATATGGATGAGATCAGATGTGTTTAATGCTTCTGAACAGAAGCTCTCAGTTGTGGATTCACTATTCAATGATGACTTCTAGTCGGTTTTCTGCTTATATTGAGTAGGAAGTGGAAGAGGTGCAGCTTATGGGATTGTGGTGGAAATGACGTCAGGTATCCTCTGGGAGGTGGTCTTCAACTTTACAAGTGTAAAGGGAAAACAGGTTAGCCCCCCTTCATCTTGGGGTGTAAATGCTTACCTTGTTGGAGCCCTGAAGTTGTCCCAAAAGCGCATATGTGTGACACTTTTTGGGTGCATGTCAGACACATCCCTCTCGAAAGATACAGATAACGAAATTTTATACATTCCAAAAATTACCTTTTCATGTTTTACTAATTATATTGCATATAATGACGGTATATGAAACCAGTCAAGGTACCTCCTAGTACTCTAGTATTTCCAATAGTTTGGCACTATGTAATTCCTGACAGGGCCTGATTATTTAATCTGCTTCAACGGGATTTGTGGTATAAATCAAAAGATTCCAGCCATCCTTTCATCATTGAACTCAGTAAATTCAGTTTAGGATAGTGGTGAATACAGCTTATGATGGCAATATCAGGTGCAAAGCAGAAACAGACCCTAAATGATGTGCCATTGTCAGTCCAATGCAGGGCACACTCATACACACCCACATTTACTCAAACAGGCCTAATGTTGACTTTCCCATGGCTGTGCTACACATATTTTTGGGGTTCCTGAAGAATATTTGCTTTAAGTACAAATAACAAATTGTACTAGGCATTGCTGTTTCTGTGCAAAATAAACTTCTGCAATTTCATTACTAGTAATAAAACCAAACATAATTAGTGTCTACTAACTATTAAAACAAATACATACACTATATACACTGTAAAATTTTCATCATCATCATCACTCAACTGCAAATATGGTGTATTTGCACATGTTCAGAAATTTGCTCCACTTTTCTCGATTGATAGCCACTTCCCTTATCTCACTGACCATTGGTGGCAAATTGCAGTTTACTAGTTTGCCCGTGTAATTGTTATACAACAAATGTAATTTGCCTCTGTTTTTCTTTCTGCAGTTCTTAGGTGGTTCATACAGAACATAATGGTTAATAATCTCATTTGCCGGTTTTCTGAGGCAGTGTCTGACAAATCTGAGTTGTCTTTGTTCTATGATTTTAACCAATGGTACACCTTGCATTCTTTCATAGGAGTCATTTATTACTCTATCCAAGTGCCTGATGTTGAACTTGATTCTCTACCGTTATTGGCAAAACTGTCCGGGCTTTTTGTGAGCTTTTTGGTGATGATCCAACTCTTACTTCTATAAAGAAGTATAGATAGGCATGCTGTTTGCAAAATACATTTCTCAAGTCTTGATTTCTTGAAGTCGAAGGTTGATGTAGCTGGATATCAGCTTAATTGCCTAGGCTTAGTTACAGATTCAGATACTCCATTTTGTACATGTGTTGGGGTTCAGTACCTTTAAGAATGAAATTCATGAAGATGATGAAGAGGAAAGGTGAAAGTGTATCTCCTTGGAAAAAAACTAGCTACTGTATAACAGCAAATTCTTTTGAGAGTTTACCCTTCACCATGACAGTGCTTTCAGAGTTCGCACAGATCGTTTGAATGGCTTTGGAAATTTCGGATGATATCCTATAGTGTCTGAGGATTCTAAATCTGTTATATTCAAGTAGCATTGAAAAATGAAAATTGGTCCCAAAATGGCAATATACCTTAAACTTTTCACATGTCACTGTTGCTTTGTAACAAAATTTCTTTCTGCCTGAAGATCATCAAAATTCCATCAACAATGCCATAGGAACGTCGAAATGCCTGGAAATAGAACAGAACCAAACACAACTTGAAAGCTGTGCTTCAATGACCATTTAAAAGCCTTCAGTGAAGTTAAAGACAAAAAGATGGATTTCAATGTCAGCTTTTTTTTCTTTTTGCTACCATGTTTAATGAATAACATATATGTTTCTGTACATGTATATTGTTGACCAAAATATTTATAGAATTCTCAAATTTGCTTAATCCAGTATGGGGTCATGGGGGCTGCAGTGTATAATCTAGCAGTATTAATTGCAAGGTAGTTTACCAGCCCATTGTAAGACCCACTGACACTCATATTCATTTATACCTCCACAGGGCCAATCTTTGAATTAATCATTATTCCTTTAGGGATGTATGAGGAAGGAGGGATAAGGGGGAACATGTGAAGACCACAACGCCTGGGTAAAGATTTTCAAACCAGTGTGCTGGAGGCACCAGCACTAAACAGTGCAGCATTTGTAGTCTGTAAAACAGATATATATATATATATATATATATATATATATATATATATATATATATATATATATATATATATATATATATATATATATATATATTAATTCACATTTGACACTAATGCCATAGCATTTTACTTTTCACTGTGAATAATTCTTATTTCAATAAAGGTTGCTAGCAGCTACATTGTTCCAATACCTTATTAAGTTTTTAACACTTGCCACTGTCCCTGCTTCAACTACATGACTCTGCAGTTTGAAGGGCTTCTGCAACCCTTTCAGTGAACAAGATGGAAGAGAGGAAGACATTACTGTGTCCCAATGTGTATAACCCCATTTCATATCTCAACTGGGGTGCCTTTTGTATATATTTTTGTTGCACCATGCAAGGAAAATCCTGCTCGATAAACTGCCGACTCTGCAATTAATTGTTGAGTGTGCTCCAGTGTGTCTTGTGATGGACTAGAGTACATTCAAGAATAATTATCTAGTCCAGTGTTTCTTAGACTTTTTATGACTGTGGAGCCCTGTGAAAATTAAAAAAAAAATTACAAAATAATTAGTTATGTGAAAAATATTTGAATAAAGGAAAAATATTTATACATATATGCATATACAGTATATACTTATGAAAAACGATAAAAACTGTTTCAGACATTAAATGTAAATAAAAAGATGAGCTGGCATTGTATGACACAAATTGTCAATTTATAATGTAATGTTTGTTAAAGATAGCCTTAATGTAGGTGTCCTGCAGTATGTTGGTATTTTGTTTTTGTTGCCGGGACAGTCGAAAAGCTACTTTCGCAAAAACATGTAGAAGCAAAATGGAGTGGGATCTTGAATTAAAAGTCCACATTGACTATGATTATTTACCTATCAAGAAGTCAACTTCTGTTCAAATTTTTTAACATAACATTTGAGAAAAAAATCATTCAACATATCTTCTTTATTAGTTTATAGATCATACTTGTTCATTGTGATTAATTGGATCCAAAATCTATCAGGAAAATGGCCTTCAAATTTAACTAATAACATTTTGTAAATTATTGATCACAAGAAGTTTCAGTTGGTTCTCTTTTCTACCTAGTACATTTGGTCACTTTTTGAAGTTATCAAAGAAATTATTTCCAGTTATTTGTGTCCAAAGTTTAATTTTCATGCAGGATGAAATAATTTTATCTTTCAATCTGTGTCTTTGAAGAACTACATAAAATCACAGTTTTTGTTTAATCTACTCTCTATATATAAAATCCTAAGCCTAAAAATGCAAAGATTTTGTGCAACGATTTTATGTGACGCTTTTATGTCACATTTTATGTCATGCTTTAAATCTGGGTTATTTTAAAACCTACATATATATGTTTGGTATCATTCTGTTCAGAATTTATTGAACTTTATTGTGATGTTGTTAGATTTTCAGATTCTTATTCCGTTTTTAAATTATAAATTAAAAAATATCAAGAACTCATGTCCTGCGAGACAAGACTTTATGCCAACAGATTTAACCACGCCCGGGACCGGAAATAAAAGACAAAGAGTAGATGACAAAGACAGCTACTGTACAGGCTTTTAAATTTTCGAAGCACCGCGCGAAATGTAGATCACGCGGTACGGCAGCAGCAGCAGTAGCAAGCCAGCAGCTGCTTAAGCAAAGAGGAGGTAAAAAAAAATGTATTTGTTTCCCATTGTATCACTGTTTAAGAGGGGGTTTCGGAGGAGCAACTGCATCTCCTTGGGGTGTGTTCAGCCCCCCTCTTCACAACACGAGCGGCAGAGACGTGAAGTGGCTGGCACGTAGAGCAGACAAGGGGGGGTTGGCGAGCGAAGCGAGCAGGGGGTAAGCTCCCTAGTTTGAATATAATTATTTCTGCTCTGGTGGCTTACAGAACAGCTATATGGTTTTGCAGATCCTTAGGGATCCCTGGAACACAGTTTAAGAAATATGGCTCTAGTCTGTGTCCGTTAAAACTGAAATGAACTCTCAGCCCCCGCAATTACAGAAAATGGGTTTATATGATAGATATATTAAACTTGTACAGTATAAGTATACTTATAAGTACTAAATATAGTAGCTACAGGATTATTTGCTATTATTGTCAATTACCATTTAATTGTGTCATTATTTATTAGGAGTATAAAAGGGGCTCTGTATATGTACAAAAACGAGAAACTTAATTCTACAATGAAAAACAAATTTTATTTACCTGTACTGTTGACTGGTGAAATTTGCAAAAGTGTTTTTTGCAGTGAATAAACTGTGTTCGTCAGCAGTCTTGTCTGCCAAATATTTTCTTGAAAATTTACAGGTCAGCCAGCTCAGACTAACTTTTTTTCCCCAGTGACCTGAAATGATTTGCAAGGCCAGCATTGCAGAGCTATAGCAGCCAATGTCAGATGGGACAGCCTCTAAGTATATAATGCTGATCTTTGCAGTGGGCTAAAAATCAGATTAAAACTTGTGAATACAGTTAAACATGAAACACCCATGCAGAAGGAAACTGGAAATGTGTCAATGTGTTTTAAAAGCTTTGTCTTTTTGTATGGACTCGTATGTGACCTGCATGTAATGCATAAGCCTGACCTTTTAATAATATTACTCAGATTGCTGTGTAGTTGCAGGTGGAGTGGTGGCTCTGAGCCTAGGGATCTGTGCTGGCAATCGGAAGGTTATCAGTATGAATCCAATAAATGCCAGAAGTGATTCGACTCTGTTAGGTTCTTGAGCAAGGCCCTTAACCTGCAACTGCTCCATCCTGGGTATTTCGTTAACCTGCATCCAGCCCTGCAAACAGGTCCTCCAACATGCAGGGAAAATACAGGGGTTGGTGGCAAGATTGGCACTTATTTGGTAGTAGTGGCAGTGAATGAGCAAAAGTGTCAGGAAAAAAACATACTTTACAGTTCAAGCGAGGCAAGTACCTGCTATCGAATATGTCGGGGGAAAGCCTAAGTGAATTCATGCTTCCTGTTTGCAACTGCCTGCAAGACATTTTACTATTCTGCTATTTAATTTTTTCTCATGGAGGTGCGGTAGCTAAGTGGTAGCTCTTCAAGTTCCTGTTTATACAGAGAGGGAGCCTTGTCCATCATCATTCATTGTTTTCTCCAATCCCTGTAGTACTGAGAGCATCCTTTGGGATGGGAATTATTCTTCTCATGTCATCTGACACCAATTCCAAGCATCCCCCTTCCTTGACCGCCCCCTGGGCCTTATCCCCTGTAACTCTCTATGGTGCCCCTCTTTACCCAATTATCTTCCATATTTTGCTTCACAAGACCAAACTAAACTTTAGTCTGATTCTCTTCAGCTCCATGTCAATCACATCTACACTATGTCTATCACTCCTACTTCAGCACTCTCCTTCCTCTCACTCTGTGACACTTTATATATTCTCCTGGTCTTTCTCATCTCTGTTCTTTCCCACTTTGCTTCATGTTCCTACTTCACCAGCTACATTTTGCTCCCATAGATAATACTACTACTCAAACAGCTTTAATAAAGTTTCTGCTTCAATGGAAGCCATTTTTTTTACCATTTTTTGAACAAGATATCATGGTCTAAGTCTAACTCAACTGAAATGTTGACCTCTCAGTTATTATCAGGTTTCGCTCTTTTCACCTCATCACATATTTTCTGGCTTTCTTTAGCTGAGGGCTGAAACAGCTGCCCTTAGTGGATCAGCTCGAGTGAATGTGAATAGAAAATAGTGGAAGAGTGTATTAGATAAGACTTTTAGACTTTAACACAAGCAGACTTCAACATTTTAGCTTTATCTTGTAGAATATCATTATAACGTATACTGTATATTTGAAATATCCTTAATAAAATCATTGCAAAAACGTTTAGTTTCTGAGTCATTTTAAACTCATTCAAACAATACTAGACTGGTACTGAGCACAAACAAAGAAGGGCTGAATAGATTTACAATAATGAAGCAGCAAATACAGTGGGTGGCACTTCAAGAAAGTAGAAAAGAAACCTGATGTACATAAGGAAAAGCGTGGGCATGAATTACAGAAAAAATAAGAAGCATGCACAAGATAATAAACAAGGAGGTTGAGAGCTCAGATGGACAGAATAAAAATTGTCTGAATAAAAATAATTTCCAAAATGTTATCAATGACCAGCAGAGTGATAAGTACTGCCATCTCACAGCTCTCAAATCCAGAGTTCATATCACAGTCTGGTGGCTTGTGGTAAGGGTGCAGTTTCCTCCACCACTCTGAAGACATGGGGGTTTCTAAACTGGCCTTTGTATATGCTAGAGGTAGGAACAATCTCTGGACGAGGTGCCAGCTCATCACAACGTGAACATGAGCACACACATACTGTACACTAGTATTGTCAATTTAGCATCATCAAATCCCCTAACCTCCATGCCTTTGGAAGGAAACCGAAGCACGCTGAGGAAAACCACCAGGAAAATATATAAACTCCAGGCAGGGAACACCCGGCACATGACCCCTTTACTGCAAAGTAGCAGCACTACCACTGCACCACTGTGCCCCCACATGTTTAAAACATGTTTTAATGCATTTCATCATGAAAATGAGACAAATATACATCTTAATATTCTTAAATGCTCAAAGAGCTATAATATCATGAAAGTAATGTATTCTGTGTGGCGATCACTGTCTGTGTGTAAGACAGCTTCTGTTTAAGAAACATGTAGGGATTAACGACTGGGTCGGGGAACACATAGAGTGTGAAGCATTTAACATGCTATATTAGTTACGATGGGAATTGAGAAACTCTAGTAAATTAAACATCGATTTTAAGATGAAGTTTACAATGTTCAACTTTAATGACAAATTCAACTTTTCAGCTTTAATCTTGACATAGACCTTTTTTTTCTTCACTCTGTCTTTATTTTTTTTCTCTTCTCCATAGCCCTAATGTGCTTCTGTATGACACTCAGGTGGTGGGCTGTGATTCAAGTTTTCACATTGACTGATATTTGAGGAGTTCTTTTTTTTATTTTGGGCACTGTGCGAATTTCTGAACTTGAACTTTTGAGTGCCTCCAACATGCTGTGCCACTCCATCAATTTCCTTTTCTTACTTATACCACTGCTTAAGCCACCAAATGATACGTTTTTCCTTGCCTCCACTTCAATGAGCAGGACCTTCATTTCACATTCACTGAAATTCTTCTTTTTTTACACGTGCTCTTGCCAATGTCTTTCAACAAAACACTGTATAGAATGGGCTATTTATATTGATTTGCATATTCAAATAGGCAAAATTTTGGGAGGAGACAGGGTGGGGCTGTAGGTGTGTGCATGTGGGTTAAAATTCAAATTGATTGGAGGAAGGGGAAATTTGCCGAACTTTGCTTGTGCACAGTTTTATGCATCTAAATTTTTTTGTGTGTACTCACATTTCTAGTTTTGTCCTTATGCCATGTTTTAGTGTGAATTCTACGCAAGGTGTTATACATGAGGCCCCTGGTTACTTGCTTCAGAGAAAAGATGCCAAAAGTTTTTCTTGTACTCTGTTTACAATTAGAAGGACCTTGCCTAGTGCAGGTTAAGAATCATGCTTCATCATTTTATAATGACAATATCAACTTAAATATTTTTATAGGATAAGCTAAATGCTTTTATGGATAAATAAAATGCATAAATTTAGCCAATATAAAGTATATGTATAAAAATCTATTCAGAGGATAAATCACACTGACATACTGATTATTGATTTATTTTTTACTGCTTATTACATTTACATTTATTTTGAAAAGATTTTTTGTGTGAAAGAAAATCATACTCAAGTGCTATCGCAATACAGAGAAGAAAGGAATAAAAAATGAAAGGGCCAAGAACAGTGTTGCCAGGTTTTCTCACTCAACTGGGCTTTTTTTGATTGACATCCATGGGGAAAAAAATTGAATTTCATAGGTTGCATTTTTTTGGGCTACTGTTTTAAAAACAACACAGTATTTTGGGCTATTACTCAACTTCCCACCCCCATTAATTTTTACCATGTCTTTTATCCATCTGGCACCTCTTCCCCTGTTATTCATACCTGTATATTTCTTTACCGTTGTAAAATCTCTGAGGACAAACTCCCCCTCTCCCCCATTGTATCACTCTGAAATATCTCAGAGGAGACCGCTTTCCCGATTTCCAGTGTTTCATTTTGTCTATGTGGGGCATTGGGCTATTTTTTTTTGGGAAATTCACTATTTCTAAGCTGTCCTTGAGCTCTACATTTTTCAGGAAACTGGCAACCCTGACCAGGAAAGAAATGCAGACCAAAAACCAAAGTGGGGTAAAAATCAGACAGCCAAGCTAATGTTTCATCAAAGTTAAAATGTTAAACCAGAATTCAAGAAAAAAATGGGCCTAGGGTTGTTTGCCAGAAGAGCTACAGCACACTGTACTTTAACAAGACTTTTATGAGTATCCACAAACTTAGATAATGGGTTACTTGTGATACGGCATTATAAGCAGTAATGTGAAAAATTAATTAAATTCAATGGAAATAGTTTTTTTAACTAATAGGACAGGGAAACTTGAGATCTTCATGCAAATAGTGCCTACAGATAAAGGTGATATACCTGAAGAATTGTCACTTAACACTGAAATAGTGTATTCATTTTAATAATTTAAATGAACAAAAAGCAGATTTGTCACATGGAAAAAATAAGTACTCTCCTACATTTATTACCACTTCAAATCCATACAACTCACTTATTGCCTTCAGAAAGAAGAACGTGAATGCCTATGACCCTGGCAACGGATTTTAAAAAATTGCAAAATTATTTGACAATCATCATTACATTGTAAGAAGACTCATCTACATGTGGCATATATTTCAAATGACTGTTAATTTGTACATGAGTTGTCAGAAAATTCAGCCCAAGAGATGACTGTTTGATACTAAAAGAAGTCTTCAAAACCTTCAAAATTTTATTGCAGGATCTGCAGGTAGCTCTTGCAACAATTGGTGTCAACGTGCATGCTTCTGCAATCAGAATGAAATTACAAATTTGACCTGTTTGAGTGCTATGCCAGGATAAAACAGAAAAAGAATACAATTTGCTATTAAGCATATAGACAAAGAAAATGCCTTATGGAACCATGTTCTCCAGACAGATGAATCAATGATACAGTTACAGTATTTAGTCATACTAACATTAGACATGTTTGGTGCAAACCAGAGACTGCATTTAAGGAGAAGAACCTAATACCACCCGTGAAACATAGTGGTGGTGGAAATGTTATGTTTTGAGTCTGCTTTACTGCCTCAGCTTGCAGTTCAGCTATGAACAAATAGATAAAGAAATTGCTCCAAAAGAAGAAATGGTGGGATATAGACTGGCCTAGTCAAAATCCTGATTTGAATCACATAGGAATGTTGAAAGGGTATTTTAAACTATCATGAAGTAAGAGTCCTAAAGTATATGTTTTAAAAGCTCTTACAAAACAAGGAATGGAAAATCCCGGCTAGACAGAAAAAAGGCCTTGCAGAATCTTTACAAAATAATTATTCTTCACAAACATACTTTTAAATAACAATGAAACTCCATGGAGCACAAAATCAATAGGATTGAATTCACAAAAGCACAAGAACTCACCACTCCTAAGCAAATTCGAATGGACCCATACGCCATGCATAGAACTCACACTAAAACATGGCATACGGACAAAAGTGCTAATGTACTTACACACAAAAAAATTCAGATGTACAAAACTGTGCATAAGCCAACTTCCACGCACTTCAGCTCCATAAATCCTGGTCACCGTGAAAAGTAACGCACATGCACGCGCCTGCCTTCTCACCCCGACTCCTTCTATATGCAAATCAATATAAATATCACCTTCCAGTCACTGTTTGGTTAAAAGACAAAATTACAAAAAAGTACTAATTGTTGGCTTAAGCAGTGGTATAAACAACAAAAAGAAGTTGATCAAGTGATAGAGAGTGGCGGAGAAACTCGAAAGTTCAAGTTCAGAAAGTCACACAGTGCCCGAAATAAAAAAAAGAAAAGTGATCAGATATCAAAGTCGCCATGAAAAGGCAAGCCCACAGTCTGAGTGTCATATGGAAGCGTATTAGTGTACAGAGAAAAGAAAAAAAAATTGGTACACAGTGAAAAAAAAAGGTTGAAATGTCTACTTTAATCCCATAATTTATTTTGTCATTAAAGTAGAACATAGTAAACTTAATCTTAAAATCAATGTTTAATTTACTAGAGTTTCTCAGATCGCATTGTAACTAAAGTAGCTTGTTAAATGCTTTGTATTGTATGTGTTCTTCTATGTGCTCTATGTGTGTGAATCACCATGTGCTTCTTAAACGGGCTTTCTCTTACCCCGACAGGACACAGAATACATTAAATGTATGATATTACAGCTTTCTGAACAATTTAAATCCTAAGATGTATACTTGATATCATTTTCATGATGAAATGAATTAAAACATGTATCAAACTTGGGGGCACGGTGATGCAGTGGTAGCAATGAGCTGGTGCCCTGTCCAGGGATTTTTCCTGTCTCCCGCAAGATGCTTGCTGGGATGTGTGCAACCCTCAATGAAATAATTTATTGCAGCTGTACTCTCTCTTTCAAATGTACCAATCCCCAATTTCTGTCCTTCCATTTCTTTCTCCACGTAACCAATTGCCACACAATAAGCTCTGTAATAAATGTCAAACCATCGGTAAGCTTAGAACGCAGATTCTTCAAAACTTTTAAGGAACATTGAAATATCTTCATAGTACAAGTTTAATTATTCCATCCATCTATCCATCCAGGGTTGTGCAAGTCAAAGCAAGCATACAGCATGAGGCAGGAACAATCCCTAGATGGGGTGCCAGATCATCGCTACCACTGCTCCACCATACGAAGTAAACTAATGTATTTGTATAATGTAATATAAATACTTTAATACATTTCATCTTAAAAATGATATCAAGAGCTCCATGAAAATAGCTCTTGGAAATCTAAATCAACTTAGAAGCCACCAATCATCTGTAAATACGCGCTCTCTTGTATTGAATTGAGTTGAATTCCTTTATTGTTATTGTATGGTACAATGAGATTTAATATGCAAATCCTCCATAAACTTATTTTCCTATAAAATAATAATAATAATATGATAAACTATGAAAGATATAAAATATGAAAGCATAAGAACAATATACATGAACATATAGTGCAGATAGGGCAAATGGTTCATAAAGCAGTTCAGGTTGTGCAATATTACAACTGTAGTGCAAGTTTACAGTGAGGTAATTATATTAATACCAGGAGCACTTGATGGACTGATTGAGTGCATTTATAGCTCTTGGGATGAAATGTCTCTGAACCTCCATGTCCCTACAGGAATGGCACTGAAGCATTTGCCAAATGGGAGAAGTTCAAACAGATTGTGGACATGGCTGAGGCAGGGTGTGCTATAAATGTTCTCCAGGGCTAGATGCTGTATCCCAATAATCCTCTGTGCTCTCGAACCCAATCTGTCATAAATCTTTCCGATCAGCTGCTATACAGTTGTGATTCCACACTCAGATACAGTTGGTTAAAATACTCTGAAGGGTGCAGTGAGAGTAACAACGCTAAAGCAGCTATGGTATTTGGAATAGTTTGGCCATTACATGGACCTTTATATTGTTACAGTTTGAATACAATCAGATGCCTTAAATTTATAAACAATATGCTGTTAATTTTAGTGTATTTGATAAAGCCACGTCAGGGATGTGAATCTAAAAAAGAAAGGGAAACCACACAGGAACAGTAGCATTGCCTTGACACTGGGTACCGCCAGTTTGCAAAACCGAGCAGAAAACATGCATACGCAATGTGTTGTGCTGACACGAGAATATGTGTGGCTTTACGGCAAGTTTAGTTTTTATACATTGGGATGTGACTGTGGAAACGGGCATATGCAACATTTTTGTTCATACGCACCGTTTATACATGAGGCCCCGGGTGCAGAACTATGATTGGCAGGTGGTCCTGCCTATTTGGGACCAATCACAAAACACATTGAACATAGCACAAGCTTAGATACAGAAACACAAAAAGTAAAGAATACCATAAATCATAAACAAAAGAATTAGCAACACATATAAATAAATTAAAGATGTACAAACAAATACACAAAATATGTATTTGATCCCCAGGCAGAGGAAGAACCCTGGCAAAGATATAACATTTATATAATTTATGTCATTAATACATTTGTATTTATATTATATTTGAGTATATTTATATTATTAAAATTGTTTTTTGTTTTAGTCTTTTTCACCTGATTGTGTGCTGTGACATCATGCAATATGATTTCTAACACATGCCCCCAAATAACAGAACATTGTATCATGACAACTAACAAACTAACCAACCAATAAAAATGGCAGCGCCCACAGAAAAACTAAATGACATAATGGAGTAAATCTAAATATATTAAAACTAAGACAAAATCAGAAGAAAGAAAATAGAGAAGCTGAAAGGTTCTTTGTGAATCAAAAACACAGAAAGTACTATATGGCCTCAGAAAAAAAATATAAAGCTAAGAAAAAATATACAAAACCTGAATCACATCACAAGTATAGATTTAAATCTGTAAAGTTTGTTTTGCCAATAAACTGTCTTGAGATTTATGGATGTATGATAAATTTCCCAAGTGTTCAAACAAATAATCAGTCATACATCAATGTTATGAATCGTCCCATTCAATTACAATGTCATGGGGAACCATCATCTATCCTGTCAACATCTGGCACAAGTCAGGAGTCAGCCATAACAAGATGACAGCCACCACATTTACACACAGACCCACACTCAGTCATTCGCTTAATATACAGTAGAGTCACCAGTAAACATAATGTGCACATCTGTAGAAGTGTAACCACAATATTCTGTGGAGCATCTAATTATGTTACTTTAAATTTATAGTAGTAAAATAGAGTAGTACAGTTAAAAAGAAGTGTATCTTCTCCAAAACATTTTTGTGCATGTCTTAAAGTGAGTTAAAATATATTTTACATTAAAGTCTAGATCAACAAACATTTTTCTTGTAGTTTGTGTATGAAGCATGGTTATCCCTCTCTTTTTGTTTTGTTTTAGCTAAGGCATTATTTTTCATATAGAAGGGCTCTAAAAATCTTTTAATCACATTAACTCTTATTTGTTCAAATACACCAAAATAATGATCTGTACTGCTTATTCTATATAAACTTGTTACAAAACTGAAATCTCCTGTTGCTGATCTTCTTAGTATTAAAAAAAACATAAATCTTTTCTCAATAAATGTTCATTCTTCTTCATGACTCCTATTCTCTGGAGTTCACTATTTATCTGGCTCAGTCTGTCTCAATAATCGACTAATAGACTAAAGACCCAACTGTTGATGCTTCTGTTTTATTTGCTGTCTGTTCATTTCTGCACTTTGTAATATTCATAGATTGTACTGAAAAAAAAAGTCTTCCTATTCAAACTTGTTTCATGGTGTGCTCATCAGTCGGACTCCCATCAACCACAGAGCACTCCTGATGTCTGATGGGAAGATTAGCCCCCTCATCTGCACTACTACAAGGCTGAACATGGGATGTAATTATAGGGAGGGAAAAAAGGACTGCCTGCTGTATTGGGCAACAGTAAGATGCTCTGTTAATCATATTTTTGGGATCTTATTAAAATTCCTATGATGGAATTTTTTTTAAGTCAACAGTAAATTCAATATAGGTGCCAAACTTTGTTGAAAATTAAAAAAACAAGCAACACTTTTTAAAGTTTTTAAAGTACTGTTTACATCTTTAAACTGGATGTCCACATTTCATTGCTATTATTCATGCAAGAAACAAGTTTCACTCTTTGTTTGGCAGTAGGAAATTAAAACCTTTCTTATCAAGAAAGATATTTGCTAGAAATGACAGGAAGATTGTTAACATTATACCATTTCCAACCAAATCTAATCCAGGTGTTATGTTTTTTTGGTCATAATTTCACTAGCTATGCAAATTAAATGCAATGCAGATTAGGTAGCTGATTTCATGTCAGTTGACTCCAGTCACTGACTGCTGTTAAGAAATGCATAAAATGGGATTGATTAGAGGCAAACAGCCAAAAGATGAAATGGTAAGTAAAGAGAAAGGTAGAATCATGATGAGAGCACAGCTTGGGGTCATTAAACCACAGAATTAATCAAAATGGATCATCAAGGCCAGAACACAAAACCCGAAATGTCAAAAAGTACTAACACTGACGTATCTTAGTAGTTACCTCCTACCACTAAGAGAACAAGAAAGACAGAGACCAACAGAGTAAGTTTGATCAAAACTAGGACACTGTGAGCTGAGGGCAGCTACCTTATATGCTGAAGAAAATGTAAGAGACATAATGTAATGGCGATAGCAATAGTAAGCAAGGGGCATGCACATGTGACTAAACTAAACAGAACAGAGTCATCCATGAACAAGTCAAAAATGATGACACATTGATGTAACCGCTACATTGATATGCATGCCAAAACTGCATAAAATAGTTCTTAAAAATAAAAAACTCCAGATTAATGAAAAAGAATCCCTCAGAATAATGACAAGTTTGTTCAGCTATAGTTTATAATCTTTGTATAGTCATTGTTATGCAGCATAAGTTGTTTTGAATAAAGGTGTAGCTGCTAAGCAAAACAGTACAGTTTTTTAGTTTGTGGAGAATTAAATGATATTTGACACAAGCACATACTGTATCATACAGATAATCTACAAGAAGTGAAACAAATGTACAAAATGGTTTTATAACAACATAGTTCTTTGAAAATTAAATATATACAGCAAATATTGACAGAATTAATTTCTAGAAATATGTTTTAGAGTTTCACATAAATGAAAAATCTGTAAGACAAAATCTTTTGATAAGCTGATTAAGAGAGAGCTACTAAACAAAATGTCAGGCCTATCTGGGCCCTTACCAGTTGTACAGAGAGAAAAAAGGGGCATGGAGGACACCACAGCCACACTTCTGAATTTGATACACAAGCATGTGGTGTTATGAGTGTTACAGTTTAAAAAAATCACTGTGAATTAAATAATTTTTTCCTGTGAAATGTGCCGTATATGTGTACTGTATTCTGATGTTGCTATTTCTTTTAGTCTTTATAGCTTCTAGAAATAGCTATATTTTATTTTAATATTATTTTTGCTACCATAAAGCCATTTTTTGGAGAATTTTTTGATTCCCATTGTCAGGACACCACTCCCAATTTTCAAGGAGTTTGGTTTTAAATGTTGTTGACATCATAGACACAACAGTTAAAACAATGGTGCAAAGGGTCATTTATTATCCATGATTAAGGATAAAAGCAAAGCTCTGAGCATATTTATTTTTGATTTCTGGTGATTGAAAACTTTAGCATTCCCCTTTGGCTATGTTTTTTTGGTTCTTGTTTTGGCTTTGGTGATAGTTTTAGTGTCTTTTGGTTACTGACTTGTTTCTGACTTTTGACTAAGATTCATCTCCTGGTCCATTGTATTTATTCTTTCTTTTTGTGCCCCTCTGGCAAAATATTTGGAAAAACCACAACCCAATGTAAGTTTTGCTTTTTATTAATTTCTCATTTGTTTCCAGTTCAATCTGGCCACAAATTTCAGTTAACAAACTGATTGATAAACTTTGTCTGTACCCTAACTTGGGGAGTGTATTTTAGACTTTTTAACAAATAGAACACAAAGAGTGAGTGTTAATTTCTGTGTTTCTGATAGCCTACCTTCATACACTATATTACCTCAAAGCTGTTGTCTATCTCCTCTCCTTTTTATTTTGTACACAAATGACAGAATATCCTGAAATCTGCAAAAGACTCTGTCTTTGTGAGTTTTCTACAAGATAAAGAGGATGTCCGTGGAGCTGATGTTGATGTGTTTGTTCAATGGTGTGATCATTCCTGTTTTACAGCCAAATAACTCCTAGACCAAGAACATAGCTGAATGTTTAAAGTAGTTGTCTCAATCCTCTTTCAACAATAATAAAAGTGTAGAGTGTGGTGAACACTACAACAGTCTAGGAATGTTCATTGATAATATGCTTAATTTTGATCTCAGCACAGAACAAATTTTTAAGAAAGGGCTGAACTGGTTGTTCTTTCATAGGAAACTCAGTCGTTTCAAGGTGGACATAACCATAATTGCACTTTTGTGTATGTCATTTATTGCATCTATTGTCACATTTGCTTTTGATACATTGGTTTGCTCATCTAAACTGTCCAAACACAATTGTCAAAATTAGCAGTGAATATATTAGTTTGCAGCAGACCTCTGTCACTGTGCTGCATCAGAACAACTTAGAAAGAAGGCTGACTTGCTTTTCTCAGACAGTAGCAATTCTCGCTTTCCTAAGTTTCATTTTTTTGTCATCAGACTGCAGATTCAGATTCCCAAGAATAAAGAGCAACAGATTTAAGAACACTTTTATTCCCAGAGTTATAAGCATTTTGAATTCAGGTGGTTTTAAGGATCCTGATGAATTTTGATTTATTATTTTTTACTGTTAAAAATAATTATTCTTATCTGTAGAAATCTTGCGGTAGTGCATAAAGATTGTGACATTTACCATCATACATTGTGTATTTGCTTATTTTCTTGTATCTGTGTAACACTGTGCTTTGTTTTTGTACATTTTTGCTGCAAATGAATTTCTCTGAGATAATAAAGTCTACCTAATTAACTATTAGGTGTTAAATACAACCAACCTTACTATTATTCAGAACAGAAAGGTGGTATTCTGAACAGAACAAGCTATGCCATTGAGTCTGACTGCATCATTTTTGATCTAAATGTGTTTTTCAGTGGTTTGGGAAACAAGGTTAGCATGTTGTTCTACAGTGCAGTAAATGTGGTGTTATAAATATTTGACTTACTGGTGATTTACGTTGAAAAAGGGAGAATTATCTGTCTCACTATTGCATCTGCACATACTCTTTCTTTCATTTACAATCTTATCTTTAATTTGTTATCTAATTCAGAGATCAGGTTTGGGTTCAAATTCCGCATGTCGAAAAGGTTCTTGCTGTCTTTAGCGTGGCAGATAAAAGTTAAAAATGTTAACAGAGATTAAAACAATGCTTATACCTTACACAATACAATAAAGCATTAAGGTCTTATTTATCCACTGAACACTTTAAAGTGTAATGACTTTTTCATTTGAACTTCATAAAAGGAGAGAACTTCAAAAGGCACTTGCATGTGTTTTTCAGAATGTTTAAAACCTGCTAATTTGTCAGCAAAATGCATCATGTTACATACATATATACTGGTATTAGAAGAGAAACAGAGCATTTTACTGCTATCCAGTACAAGAAAAGCCAAAGAGCAACAATATTTTCACAAACTTTGGGCCGAGATCTGAAACCACAATTCTCGAAACAATCTGTCTAAATAACAGTGAACCACATAATGTGAAGAAGACAAAATCACAGAAAGACCAAAACGTTGTATAGGGATATAAAAGAAGTGTGCCAACCCAGTGCAATTCAGGGGAAAAAAGGAGAGATGGATAAAATTAAAAGAAAACAGCAACACAAGAAAACTGAAAGAAAACTGAGGAGAGCCATGCAATGTAAAATACATATAGAATAAAAGGGTTGGAATAGAAACTGGATTTTGTGAACATTGTAGAAATGAAATACAGCTAGTCTTATTGAGGCCCTAATCTGTGTATTTGTTCCACCGTACAGCCTTGTAAGACAACACGTTAAGGTTCAGCAAGACAAATTTATATCAAGATGACTCCCTGCTTCTCTAAGCTGCAAACTAATAGTTTGGCAGGAGAGTAGTCCCTTTATTAGCACTACTACTTCATGGCTACAGTACACTTGTTTTGAATCCATCCTTATCACTGTCTGTGGTAGAGGAATTGGTGACTTCAAATGGGTGCAGTGTTGGTGCGATCAGTGATGGACTAGTGACCCATTCAGGCCATATTCTTGCCTTGTGCCTGATGGGCTCTGGCATTTCAGGTCAGTCAGGTCAGGTCAGGTTGGGGAGTATGCACTGGTACAGTGTGTTGCCGCACTCACCACATGACAAAATAGCTCGGATCCTGGTTGGCAACTCCCCAGTCATACAAGCGGTCCAGTCCCACCCTCCGGAAATTACCCTCTATCTGCCGCAACCAGGTGATATATGGGCGTCCTCTTGGGCTGGTCCAGCCATTCGGATCGTCAACAATGAGGATCCTGCAAGCCAGATCAACCTCTGGGAATCGCATCACATGGCTGTAGTGCCGTAATTGACGCTCCTCCACAATTCTGGTAATGTGCCTCATTCAGGACTGAAAGTCAAACCAGCAACACACAAGTATTTCTCAGAAGAGACATAGTACTGAAGGAGTCCAGTCTTCGTCATATAGCAAGACAGGAAGCAAGACAGGAAGCACCACGACTCTAAAGACTTGGACCTTCATCCTTTTGCATAGATATCGAGAGCGCCACACACCCCTTTCCAGCGACCTCATGATCCCCCATGCTCTCCCAATCCGTCTACTGACTTCATAGGAAGAGTCACCAGAGACATGAATGTCACTGCCGAGGCACTGCTACAACCTAAAATCAAACAAGATGGACTTTCAAATGGTTGATTGGATTCAAGTTAATATAAATAAGATTTATTGCAAGATTTCACACTTGACATGCATAGTAAAGTTATGCTTATACAGCTACTTTTTAATAAAATAATTATTTTAACAAATTGTACATAATTCAATGAATTTTGTCTCAAAATCATAAAGTTAATTTTCTGGACTTTCTTTCTTCAGTACAGGGTCATAAGTGAGGCAGAGCCTCTGCTTGGCAGTTTAATCATGGTTGCATAATATTAAACTCAATAGCTGAGGAAATATTCTATAGTATTAGGGGGAAAATCACAGTAAACTGGACTGGCATATCCACTTCAGAAGCCCAGTGTGTTTAATGTTCAACCTATTTTGTTTTTATTCATTTGTTTTTTAAGAGATTATTCACAGAATGCTCAAGTCAATAACTGCATAAACGCTTCTTGTTGGCAGACTCATCTGCCTGGAAACGACTTAACATATGCACAGCTATATTCACAAATAAATGCCAAATGTGCCATTTTAGTAACAGGCACAACCAATATATCATATATTGCTTTACACGGAATAATATAACCAGGATGTATGAATAACATAGGTTAATGAGCCTCACGGTTATTAACTAGAATCTAAATATCAGAAATGAACGGTACAATGATGCCTGAAACATCATGACATAAATAAAGTTTCAGGTTGCAAAACAGACTGGATTGCCAAGAAAGACTAAGACGCTGGGCATGAATATCTATGGTACATTAAGCTGACATTCCCACTTGGCGAAGCCCATAGTAGATTGACGGTATGACTCAGCAATTTTGCTTTATATATAAATTGATAGTACTCTCCAGGTATCAAATAAATTAGGAAGTCATGATGATTGACTCAATAGCCAGAAAGGCACTGTTACATAAATATGTACTGTAGATGCCAATTGTGCCACATGATGAACAATCACATCTCATGCATCATACACAAGTCTTGACCTGACAAATGTGCCCTCACATCAATATGAGGTGAGGCATGTAAGGTGACTTGACTTAACAAACTCCAGCATCAATCATACTGTATCTCTAGCACCCAATATACTCCATGCACTTATGTAATAGTCTGTTTTTTGCCATTACTAAACAAGACAGAGTCTGAACACAAATTTTATTTTGTATTTAAAATGAATTGCAGTTTTTTAATTTATTAATTGAATGCTTAATTTTGAACATTAAATGCTTTTTTATAAGTCAATATTCCTTATTATATTACATATTACATCCTGACAAGTATTTTGATGCATTTTAGCAAACTGCTTGATTTTTTAATGAAGATGCTTCCTGATAATTTATTGCAAAGTATTATTTGATAGGTTAGGATAGCTAAATACAAAATTATAAATCAAGTAAAAGGCTAGAAAATAAAGGATGTTTCTTATGAGAGTCTTCATTTGAAAACTCATCAGGGCAAAATGATTTTGATTCATTTACAGTCTAAGCACTCAGTTAACCTAATTGGACATTTTTATTATTATTTATTGTCTGAAAATGTCTACTGTAATACCCACTATCCATAAAATATGCAATAAGATATCTGAAATTCATTCAGTTATTTAAATAATTAGAGGGGATTAATTAACAGAACACGGGTGAGAGATACAGAGCTCTACTCTTAGTCTAAAATGTAGTTCTTCTTGGTTCATTAAATAATTAATTAATTTGGCTTTATTTGTGGGTTTTTTCACTGTCACTTATAAGTGATAATTTGATTATAGCTTATTGTATGTAAATTACGTGAACATAACAGACAACATGTACAGACAGTCAAAGTACTGGAAAGGGAAACGATTGGTCTAGATTTCCAGATAAAGCTGATAGTTTGCAAAGTTTGTAACTCAGAAGCAGAAAGTAAATAAGTAGACTCAAACAAGGCTCCATTAGAGAGAATCATTCCATAAAATACAAAAGGTACACGAGTGTACTGAAGTGAGATGAGAAAGTGTACAGTAGTAAGGTAGAAGGGGAGTAAGCAGAATGATCATTTAGTCTGTGTTCTTCTTTGGGAAAACAAAATTGCAACATCATTCAAATAGATATTGGTTAAAAATGGAACATTACAGTATGAGTTATACACACTTGGCAAGAAGTTTATAAAAAAGTTTTGTTTATTAATCTTTCCTCCATTTTTCACGTCATGGCACTGATGATAAAAAAGTAAAATGTGTTCAAGATATTTTGGATCTTAATATTGTTAACAATCTTATATTAATTAGACATTGGGAAAAAAAACTCTCCATGTCCCCAACTTTTTAAATTTTTAAACATATTTATTTTCATTGTTTACTTTTTCTTTATTGCTGGTGGAATTTAATTGGTGCCGTGGACAGATATCACATGGAGCTTTGATTAGAACAGATGCAGCATAGTGCTCAAATCAGGAACAGCTTATAGCTGAAGAGCGGTCACTTCAATGATGTGTTCAACCTCTTGTATGAATATTTTAAGTGCTTATAAAAACAGAATTATTCACAAAATATTTACAAACTGTGCAGGATTTCTGTCCTGAATCTACAGCTGTCATTTTTCAGTGATTTTGCAACTCTTGCCTTGGGATTAACTACAGTTGAAAGCTTTGTTTGCTGTGTGTTGTTTTTTAACTTTGCATTTTCTTGCTAATCACTCAAAATTTTTTTTTGATGTTTTGCAATTCTCTTTGGATGAAGGCACATACTTCATAAAAATGATAAAGCACTAACTGACCATTAAAACACAATACGTTAAATTCTACAAATTGTGAAACAAAAAGATTCACACTACCCCAATTTATATAAAATTGACTTTCATCCACATTCGTTGTTTTAGTCTATGGCAACACAATTCGATTGTAATAATAAATAAAATAAATAAATAAAGAACAACTCTGGTTTTTTTTCTCCATAAAATTCCCACAGTTCCACTAAGCACAAAGTGCGTGCCTCACCTCTTTCCTTTTAGCCAGTCTGTGTACTTAAGAATCTATGGCCTCTGAATTGAAGAATTACGCAGGCATTTTAAATTAGATAATGGCTCTGACACGTATATCATTATATATTTTATGATTTTCAAATTCTTAATCATAGACCTGAATAATAATTATATAATCATGAATAATTTTTATATTTTGAGTAAAATGTCTAAAACATTCAGATTAATGGAGATTCTATTCCCATTAGGGTCAGCTCAGTGCCAGGACTAATACCTTACTCTATTTTAAAAGAAATACTTTAAATAACTGATTTGAAGAATATACCGTCAAAGCCTAAAGCTCATATCATGGTAGATCAGTGTTTCCCAAACTCGGTCCTGGGGAACCCCTGTGGCTGCAGGTTTTTATTCCAACCAGATTCCTAATCAGTGACAACACCTGAAAGCACTGATCTCATTTAATTAACTGTTATTTTTTTTTCTTTTATTCGACATTTTTACATTTATAAGATATTTAGAAATATTTCTGCTTTTGCTATAGATTTAAATGCTTAACTCTCTTTTGTTGATTTCATTATACTTTGCCCTTTCTCTGTGCAGTTTTCCCCCTTCGTTGTATCTTATTAATGACAATTAAAAGTGAGTAGAGCAGACACCCAGGCAAATAACACTGAATAATCAAAGGCTGCAACTACTTTAGAGTCAGACCCACTAATTAGTAAATAATGGATTAATTAAACAATTAGAACACCTAGAAAAGTAGAATGAAAATCAAGATGAAAATACTGTTAAAAAGAAAAAAAATACATTATTCGTATATAACTGTTTGGTACATTTTAATATTTTTTTTTAGCAAACTTAGTTTTCCAATTTCTATATTGTTCCATTACAACAGAACTTGGGAAATATCAGTTCACTTAATTAGCCCAGGAGTTCAATTAAAACAGAATCTGGTTGGAACAAAAACCTGCAGCCACAGGAGTTCCCCAGGACTGAGTTTGGGAAACACTGTGGTAGAATCATGTAAACTTCAAATCTGTGTTACTAAGAATTATATATATTTGGTGATAGGGTCCAGAAAAGGTCTACATTATACAAGCTAAGGTAGATTCTATATTCTCAAGATGGAGTAAGTGGTTGGATGGATGAATATGTTTTGTTGCATTAACTGAGCTTTTATGTAATGTTTGATTTCCAAGTAAAGGACATGTCACAGAGCACTCTTTAATCAGGATACCCTAATGTTAAGAACATTTAAAACCCTCTAATAAGAAGTCTAACAAAATAAACCATCAGATTTATCATTTTTGTTGTATGTTACAAGGGCTCATATCTGTCAGGTACTATTTTATTTAATATATTATTTTAGCAGATTAAATTAGATGAGAAAACTTAAGCTACTGTATCAGAAACATTTAGTAATGTTTTGGTATTTGTCTTGTATGTACAGTATATAGTACTGCACCTACTTAATTCAATAAAAGGATATATTAAATCAAAGTTACTTTGGAAGTAAGAAGGAAACAACTGTGATTAGCATTCCAGGCCATTGCAAGACCCACTCACTTATGCACATGCTGCTACATGGATCATTTCAAAATTCCAATGAATCTAACCCAGATGTCTTTGGGATATTTTGAAAGATAATGCAGCACACTGTAAAATCCCACATTAAAATGAAAAAAACATTCAAACTCTGCACTGACTGGAGTAGAAACTGAACCTGGTGTCCATGAAGTTATGTTGGCCACCCCATTATATTCGGAGTTCATAGCCATACAGAAAAATACAATACTTAATTTTATTGTGACTTTCATATCACTCCACAACAACCAAGGAAAAAAATTTTTTTCTTCAGCTTAACTGATTTAGCAAGTTATTACTGGATTCCTCAATATTGTCTTATTATTGCTAAAAATTCCCATCCTTTTTTTTTTTTATCTGGCAATTGCTAAAAATAATACACATAGAGCCTAGCCATCAAAGCATCTCCGTCTGTCAGCACTGCAACATCCCGAGGCCAATATAGTTGGATCCATGATGCAAAAATATTGCTGCCACAAAGAAGACAATTTCTGTCAGACTTAAAACACCTAAATAGGCAAAAAATAGTCCACTAGCTTTTAAGGATTTGACACAGAATAATGTATTTAAGACAAAGTTTTAACTTGTGTCACTTTAAAGAATCAATATTTTACATTTTAATGTGTATAATATTGTTATTTTGGAGTTTTGTTTATTTAGTAAAAACATTCAGCTTATTAGTTAAAAATAACTGTAAATAACTTAGAATATCAAAAGAAACGTTGACAAAGTATCAAATCAAATTGCATTTTTTTTTGTCAAGATTTTTTCATTCTGATTCCAATATCAGCTCCTCAGAATGCAAAGCACACTCACACTCACTCATAATATACCAGATAAGAGTTGCCTATCAACCTCACCCTCATGTGTTTGGAATTTACAAGAGAACCACATTAACTTATATCAGGAAAAGATGAAGACAGCACAGACAAACATGAAATTTGAACCTAAGATTTCAGAGCTGTGATGCTGAAATTGTAACTACTCCTCAACCATATTGCAAACACATCTATATATATATAATTCACTAAGTCCAGGGCAAGCAAGATGCCCGCAAGACAGAGCCCCGCCGACCAACTCTAAGACCATGGGATACAACGACAACTCACAGAGCCACGCCCACCAACTCAGACGCAACAACTCACCAATCACCGCGTCAGTCGGGTTCATCTCTGCTACGGTCCACATGCACCTCTGAGCCACGTTGACTTTTCATTATTCTTTTTGGTTACGATGCACGACTGCATCCACCATCGCAAACTGTTTTACAGGCTGCATACAGCGATTGGCAGCCCCGACAAACATGCCTCTTCTTAGATGGTCTTGCAGGAACACGGAAAACGTCTGTCTAAACATCTGTCTACAAAATTTCATACCATCTTCAATATATATATAATCCACTAAGCAGCCGACCAGGGCTCGCAAGGAGCAGCACGCAAGACAGACCATGTGATACGCACAACAACTCACAGAGCCACACACGCCAACTCTAAGATCATAGGATCCTTAAAAGAAATGTGAAAGTTTAAAAAACACAACAATAGAAAAACACCAACTCTAAGATAATGGGATCCTTAAAACTGAAATTAAAACACAATGCAGGAAGCAGTCTTTAAAAACCAATAAGCCCAGTGTCTCTTTTTCATTAGCGTCTCACCTGCTTCACCGATGCGGGCCCTGCAACAGGCGAGATGCTCTCTCAGCAGGTGACCTTCTCTGTGCCTGACTCCACTACTGTCAGTCGCCTGACAGATCCTTGGCTCCAGTCGGCTCCCCCTGACAGTGGCTTGGGATTCCCCAACGAACAAGGCTCTCACGTTGGGGACATCACGTCCCAAGTCCCGACTCCCGCTGCCTTCCACGGAGAGTCTCCCACCTTCCAGTCACTCCCGCTCTCCGAAGTAATCTCATCGGAATCGACCGCAACAACTACTCCCCCGGGTGTCGGCCAAACACCCAGGCTGTCTGCTCAGCTGCCGCGAGCCTGCTCTCACTCGCTCTAACGTACCGGCTTTCTCTCTCTCCTCACTTGCTCGCACACTGCACAAGTGAGTAACACCCGCAGCACGACTCCACCCGGAAACCGTTTCAGCCACACTACCATGCCCCTCGCTACGCTGTGAGTGTGGTGATTATTTATTTAAAAATGGCCTTTTGAAGGGGAGCTGTGGACCCGCTATACCACAGGAACACCTGTGACGTTGCCTTCACATCATTTTCCTTTTATTTCTGAACCCATCGAGCAGATCAGACACCCAGGCAAACAACACTGAATAATCAATGGCTGCAACCACTTTGCCCGCCCCCAACTCCTCACCTGAGTTGCTTTCGTCTGTGTTCAGCAGTATTTCCCAAACTCGGTCCTGGTGAACCCCTGTGGCTACAGGGTTTTGTTCCAACCGGATTCCTAATCATTGACAAGACCTGATAGCACTGATCTCATTTAATTAGCTGTTTTTTTTTTCTTTTATTCAACATTCAGAAAAGCACAGCAGCATGGTTTTTACATTTATAAGACATCTATATACATAATTCACTAAGTCCATGGCAAGCAAGGTGCACGCAAGACCAAGCCCCGCCCACCAACAATTCACTAAGCAGCCGACCATGGCACACGCACTACAGAGCCAACAATACGCGCGAGAGCGAAAGCATTTGCCAAGAATGTTTTCATTAAACAAGAACGAAAGTCGGAGGTTCGAAGAAGATCACATACCGTCGTAGTTCCGACCATAAACGATGCCGACTGACGATCCGGTGCCGTTATTCCCATGACCCGCTGGGCAGCCATTACTCCCACTGGCATGCCTCCGCATAAAGTCAAACTTAAAATTGGTTCAGTCATCATGCTTCTCAGAAACCTCATGCCAGCAAGAAGTCTCTGTAAATGCACTAGACTGACTGTTCTCAGCATTCACCGCAATGTACTGGGGTGTAAAACAATCGCAGCTGCTACCTCACAAACTGTCCTTATTCCCTAGATTTCCCTGACCCCATCAGATTCAAATTTGCCTTTTACTTTTACACACAGACAATTTCCTGTTAGATTGGCCTTTGCAATGACAATTAATAAGGCACAGGGCCAAACTTTCAAAAAGATGTTCCTGTATCTGCCAAAACCAGTTTTCAGTCACGGACAATTGTATGTTGCTCTCTCCAGAGTTCCATCTTTTCATTCACTTACAGCACACAGGTGCGCGCGCGCGCGAGAGAGAGAGACACACACACACACACACACACACAGGCGCGGGAGAGAGAGAGACACACACACACACACAAACAGGCGCGCGAGAGGGAGAGACACACACACACACACGCACACAGGCGCGGGAGAGAGAGACACACACACACACACAAACAGGCGCGCGAGAGAGAGAGACACACACACACACACAGGGGCGCGAGAGAGAGACACACACACACACACGAGAGAGAGACAGAGAATCCCTGACCCCATCAGATTCAAATTTGTCTTTTACGTTTACACGCAGACAATTTCCTGTTAGATTGGCCTTTGCAATGACAATTAATAAGGCACAGGGACACACTTTCAAAACGATATGCCTGTATCTGCCAAAACCAGTTTTCAGAACAATTATATGTTGCTCTCTCCAGAGTTCCATCTTTTCGCTCACTCACAGTTGTATCCTTAAACCCATTTGGACAACTGTGTCTTTCAGAAAGTGTTCACCCATCAATACATAATTATGCAGCGTATGCTACGCCGCGGGTTGGCTAGTTTACTATATAATAAAACACTACTGTCTGTGTGTGTTTGTGTTCTGTCCCTCCAAACAATCTGATTGGTCATTCTGGCTATGGTGTGATTGGTCATTTTGGATTTGGCACTCAATGCTAAGGATGATGACACAATTCGTTAGGAATGTGAAGTTCAGTCCCTCACTGTTACATTTTTTAAAATTATTTTTACAAAAAGAGTGTTAAAATGGAGCATTTAAACATCAACCAAAGCAATAATGTACCGGGCAACGATGAGTCGCTAAATGCTAATGAGGCGCAAACTGCATCATCTTCAAAGGTGTGAGGTATTTGTAAGAATACAAATGATGTTTTCACAGCAGGTAATGGGGGTCTGTCTACCATTAATGCTAGTTAAAAAGTGGACAGGAGTTAAACAAAGCACCACAAAATACCAGAGCCCGATCAGCAAGCTCTACAGGAAGAAGATTGAGAGGGGAAGTAATGGGCAACAAAGGTTGAGCCACAAGAAGATTAAGAGGAAAGGCACAGGAGGTTGAGAGTACAGGTAGGGCAAAAAATACCAACTGTTGAATATTTTAATATTTATTTTGTTACCTGCCAAAGACGGATAATATAGCTAGTAACATATACAATATGAACAAATTCTAACATTTTTAAAAATTTGCTCTGCACAAAAAAAATGCAATTTATCCAATTTAAACTTTAATTTCCGAATATGATACCTTTTGTTAAAGTTCACTTCTGTTTATGTGTGTTATGAGTGGAATTGCCAGGACAAGGGCACCACCAGGTTATCACATGACACGGCACCCCACAACAAGCCCTTCTGCAAGAGAGAGAAACTTGTACAGGAAGCAGCAATGGTCTTGCAGACGCCGGTGTGAAAGCACAGGGCTTGTTAGATGGCAGCATGCTCTGAATGTGTGCTGCATGCCCTGGAAGGATTTTAGACAAAGGTGTCATCAGTACAAGTGAGAAGGAGAGAGAAAGCCAGCATGGGTACATGAGATGCATCTCCCTGAACACTAGAAAGCAAACATTGGCAGGAATTCCTGACCTTCTGTCTAAAGAGAGAGAGTGAAGCCATATAGAAAACAACTCCTGGCTGCTACATGGTACAGAAAGAAACATATAGATTCCTATTTTCTCTTACAAACACATTTTACAGCTAAGGAGCTGCCCTGAAAATCTAGGCCTTTAATAGCAAGTAAAGTCTGAGAGGTGCAGGAGTACTAGGAGCCACTAGTGGTGGCTATAGTCCAGTGTTCCTAAAGTCAATGGAGGTCTGTCCAAATCTCAAAAGTGTTGAATGAGCCTTGCAAGAGGTGACCCCAGGGTGATGTTTGATGCCTACTCATGAAAGGGTATTTGTTGAGTTTAGAGATGATAGGAGAGTGGTTGGCAAAAGAGGCAATAATGAGAGGAAACATGGTTATGGTCTGAAATTCAGGGAAAGAAAGAAAGAAAGAAAGAAAGAAAGAAAGAAAGAAAGAAAGAAAGAAAGAAAGAAAGAAAGAAAGAAAGAAAGAAAGAAAGAAAGAAACTGAGTGCTGAGCAAGTGAGGCAGCCATACAACTTGATGGACAGAGTGCAAAGTATGTTTAGTTAGGCATGGAGGGGCAGAAACAAAAGTTACTTTATTTTTTGGTTTATTTTACTTAGTGCTGTCCCTCTGGTCATCCCACCCTATATTTAATTTACTTAATAAAGGTACAGTTTTTGTTTATTTTTTCCATCCTGTGTGTTATTCAGTGTGCAGAGAGCTCCCGAATGGGTCTTCTTCTTATACAATATATACAATTTGATTTCAAAGTATATTCAGCAATGGTGCACAAAAGAATTCTTGGAAGGTTCCATTGAAATCAAAAACTTCTCAGCCACTGAATTTTCCAATTATGAAAACTTTCTCATATTTAAGATTGTTTTGAAATACTCACTGCCTCTTTGTTTGAAAAAGCTACTTATTTGCTAAACTGCCAGAAAGACATGAAACTCATTTTATCTTATTCATTACATATTGTCAATTAACATTCATAGAGCTACCTCATTTATGATTGTAAATTAAGCGTTATTTAAAATGTTTAAAAGTAAGATTGTTCACTTTAATGAGATCATGCTGACTTAACGAATTCTTGATCACAAATGTGTTTCTGTTATATGCGTCTGCAGAGTCCTTCAATTAGCAATGAATTAGCGGCTGACGCTGTTATAATTTAAAAGAAGGTAAACTAAGGGGAATGAGACAAATCCTTATACAGAGAATTAGGAATTGTAGTCGATCAGAATAGTGCTAAGTTGTGTTCTTTCATCCATATTCTGAATGATCATGCAGTCTTTAGGGAACTAAAGCCTGATGACAGGAGTACTGAATGAAGGTAGGGATCAGTTATGAAGGAAAAAGAGCCCAAAGTTGTGCACACATCAACATTCTTTCTTCCTAGACCAATGTAAAGTCTTTGGGATTTGACAGGAAACCATTGTACCTGAAGAACAAAATACAAAAGCAACATGTAATTTATAGAGCACTTTTTCTATATTGAAGGCACAAGTAGCGTTTGAAAGCTTTGTTAAATTCATTTTATGATTCAATGTAGTATTAACTACAGTATACTGTTTTTGGTGAAATCATATTTTCCATGGATATTGCAGCTATAGTCCAGTGTCCCTAGACTCAATGCAGGTCTATCCAAATCTCAAAAGTGATGAATAACCCTTGCTAGAGGTGACCCCAGGATGACGTTTGGATGCCATATGATTCATCATTAAGTTATAAATCTAAAAGTGACTTCCTTCTAAAGCATGCAGTGGCTTTACAGCTGTGGAGAACTTTAGTTTTTTTCATGGCAACATCTGAGGATCCCTCCACAATATTTCTATATGTTTTAAATCCTAATGTTTGCATCACAGTTGAAACACACATAATTTTTGTCTGCTGCAAACTCTGATTTTTAGGAGTAATTAGGATAAGTGTTTTGCTGTCTGGCCTGTTCAAAAGTTCTTTATAGTCAGAACATGACATGTCATTATGATTCCTTGTGTGGAGAGCTTCACTGTCAAAGTCAAATGCTGTGAGATCGATAAACTGTAGGTCAGGGCTGGCCTGTGTTCACCCTGGTTGTTTACTAAAGCATTTACTAAGCAGGCTTTTGATTCTTCTAATTGGACTGATTGAAGTAGCAGAGCTATGAACTTTGTCATACTGGCACATTGCACCATTTTGAATACTAAATAAATGGAATGTGGTATCTTTGTTCATTCACTCAAATCACCTTTTTTAAAGTTCAATGTCTTAAATCAATAAACTGTGAATACTTTGTTTTAAAAAAGACAAAGAACTACACCTTATTTTTTCAATAACATATTTGGTATTTTTCCCACAAACTAATAAACTGAAACCAAACAGGACATTATTAGTTAAAAATAAAGGTTACTCAGACAAAAAAAACAGTGAGAAATTAAACTGGCTGAATACAAGCAAAAAAGATTAGAAAACAAAAGCCAAAATAGATAAAAGTTGTACAGCTCACATTTGCTGTATAACTGGTAGGTGCTTTAATTGAGGTTGTCTTCCATGACATAATGAATCTGAAGATAAGCAACATGACCTTCAACTAGAAATTAAATGTGGCAGGAAGACTATGTCCTGCGCAGCTGGGCATACAACCCTAATAATGATCTGTCATGGTCGTAAGTTTGATTTGTTTTGCCAACAAGAGGGTTTTTAGCGGTTTCCATCTTTTTTATTTGTTACAGCATAATACATGGACTGTATGGTGTTGTATATTCATTTTTTTTTCTAAATTCCAGTTTGCTTAAAGGAGTTAATTTGTGCTTGCCAGAACTTTAAATTGATATTTGGAAAATTGGATTTAATTCTTCAAATCAAATCTTCTTCTTATAGGGTCCTTGTTGTCACATGGACAGAGTGCAGTGAAATTCTTACATGTGCTAATCATTATGAAATCTGCTTCACTATTACATTGTAAATATCAATCCACCCATAATTTATCAAAGCAGCTTAATCCAGTTCAACATGTGTTTTAATGGGGCAGCGTGATGTTCAAGACAGGAACCCACCTTTGATGGGGTGCCTAAATTATATTATTATTATTTATTTTGTGGAAGCTTTATTTAAGGTGACTCAAAACAAAATAACAATGTATACTGTGTCAATGATTATAAGCTGCAAGGTTAACCTGCGATCTTTAACAAAATTCAAAATAAGCTATCTAGTAATTCTAGATGAAAACTAAATATATATATACAGTATATCAGAGTTGCTGTGATTCCAAGGCACTTTATAACTGTTTACATGTACAGTACTTTTAAAAGTTGTCACATTCGCAGGTAAAGTGCCTTGTTCAGGATCACACAGTGGGTCAGAGGTGAGAAATGAACTATACATTTTATGGTTTTGAGTCTCATATCTGACCATATCTGAACTGATCTGCATATCAACTGATGAACTTACTGTACTACTCAAAAATTATTTTTACCTCAGATGCTTTTCTTGATCTACTTTAACTGCAGACATATTTTCTTGTCAGCTACCACTCATATCATCCTTAGCAGAGTAGAGGTTTTCAAGGGATTATTAAATTACTTATTCTAGCAATCTTTGCTCTCACGAGTCCAGTGATTATTAGCAGATTATTTCTGGTAAGCACACAGAGCCCGAACCTATCTAGCATTATGCAGCGTTTAGTCTTAGGTATGAGGCTTTACATAAATAATTTATTGAAATGAACACTTTAACATAATGCTATTAAAGATTTGTAACGGATTTAAAATACAGTCTGAATGTAATAAAAAGACTAATAAGTCCCTGGTATTGTTTTAGGTGAAATACTTTGGTCTGAACATCATATTAGTATTTGTTCTTTGCTGTTTCTTTGCTTATTTCTTTTCAATAATGCTTACTTTACTTAGCAATTAGCAGCCAAGCCAGCATGCAAAGCCTTTCATCAGAATATGTAAGCTTCCCAAGGACTCTTGGTGTTGGTCTCTCATAACAACCAGCATGTACCCCCACCAGGAAACATCGGAAGTGTTTTGGGCATAAATCAGCAGAGAAAGGGACAACTCACATAGTTATGCCAATTTGTTTTATTATTTTGTGTAAAACTGAAAGGTTTTGAAAAACATAACAATGAGAAATTAACATTACTAGGCACAGAACCCAACACTTAGAACTAAAGAACTTTCCAAGAACTTGTGCTACTTGCCTCTCCTGACACTCACAGAAAGCTCTATGCAATACCTTTTGGAACAGTGGAAGTGATACAGAAATAACAAACAGAGAGCGCTTCCACCCCAAACCATCTACAGTATGATGTGAATCTCTGCTATCAGCATAACAGGAGAATATCTTCGCCATCATGAAATTGCAGAGAAATAGTTTGTGAATGTATTGTAAGCTACATTGTTTCCCGACAGAAGTTTTATTTGTAATCATTTTTTGAAATGTTATTTTAAAGTACAGGATTTGGAATCAGCTACAGGCAGAGATTGTGTTTCACATATAAGATTTTCTAATTGTGATTATAAGATTTGTGAGTGTGGAACAGAAGAAAACTGATAAATCGAGTTTCTGCTTTATGATCACTGCTTGATTTCATTAAGAGGTGATGGAAGAAGAGGTAAAAATGCCTTCAGTTTGGTTCTGATAAAAAGAAAAATGCTTATTATGCGAATCAAAGGAGGTTATGCTCAAAATTTATAACACTCTGGTGAGTCCTCATCTGGAGTACTGTGTACAGTTTTGGTCTCCAGGCTACAAAAAGGACATAGCAGTACTAGAAAAAGTCCAGAGAAGAACAACTAGGCTGATTCCAGGACTACAGCGGATGAATTATGAGGATATATTAAAAGAGCTGAGCCTATACAGTTTAAGCAAAAGAAGATTAAGAGATGACATGATTGAAGTGTTTAAAATTATTAAGGGAATTAGTACAGTGCAGTGGATCAAGACTGTTACTTTAAAATGAGTTCATCAAGAACACGGGGACACCACTGAAAACCTGTTAAGGGTAAATTTTGCATAAACATTAGGAAGTTTTCTTTACACAGAGAACAATAATAATAATAATATTAATAATACATTTTATTTATATAGATAGATAGATAAATAGATAGAGAGATAAATACTTTATTAATCCCAAGGGGAAATTCACATACTCCAGCAGAAGCATACTGATACAAAAAACAATATTAAATTAAAGAGAAATAAAAAAAACAGACAATAACTTTGAATAATGTTAACGTTTAACCCCCCCCCACTCCCCCACCGGGTGGAATTGAAGAGTCACATAGTTTGGGGGAGGAACAATCTCCTCAGTCTGTCAGTGGAGCAGGACAGTGACAGCAGTCTGTCGCTAAAGCTGCTCCTCTGTCTGGAGATGATACTGTTTAGTGGATGCAGTGGATTCTCCATGATTGACAGGAGCCTGCTCAGTGCCTGTCGCTCCGGCACAGATGTCAAACTGTCCAGCTCCGTGCCTACAATAGAGCCTGCTTTCCTCACCAGTTTGTCCAGGCGTGAGGCGTCCTTCTTCTTAATGCAGCCTCCCCAGCACACCACCGCGTAGAAGAGGGCACTCGCCACAACTGTCTGATAGAACATCTGCAGCATCTTATTGCAGATGTTGAAGGACGGCAGTCTTATACACATGGAATAAGCTACCAAGTTGTGCGGTAGACAGTAGTACTTTCAAAACTAGACAATGTTATTTTGGAAGAATTAAATAGATGGGACTGGCGAACTTTGTGGGGCTGAATGGCCTGTTCTAATTTAGATTGTTCTAATGTTCTAATAAACTGCTAAGCAGTTCATCTTAAGCTTCTTATATCCAGAAATTATTTGGATGATACTGGTTACTTAAACCTAAGATGAAAATGTAAAGAAAAAATAGTAATAATAATAATAATAATGCATTTTATAATAATAAGTCTTTTTCTCAGTAGAAAAATATTTTGCTGACATCTTTAGATATTTTATTCTGTGAAGGTTTATTTTCGTATGGGCTTTAGAGACACCACTGTCAAAGGACTCGATTGAAGTGTTTTGCTATTCACATCTCCTTTGATTTTAAAGGATGTTGCTCACATTATCCACTTTCACCATCTCATTTAAAATTTCTTTGAGATGTTAAGATATTATGAAGGCTTTCAAAAGGAAGAGATGTGCAAGAATTAAAGCAAGAAGTGTTTACAGTACAAGTATGTTTACATCTTTTAATATATCCTGAAAACATATTTTTTGTGAATATTTCCATACTTTTAAATATAAAATTGTTCTGCTGTTTCTTACTTCAGCTAGACGGCACTGTTGTAGAGTTCTCTTTTATTACATACATAACATTTTGAAACCCTCTTTAATTGAATTCAGGGTCACAGGGAGAAATTTTATTACATATAATTTTAAATCTCCTTAACTGGAACCCATAGGATGTAATTCAATTTTGTACTGCCTTGTGTTGCATTTATTTTTAGAATAGTTGTTCATATGACAGACATAACTCAAGGATGACAGGAGGACAGCACACTCACAATCCATTTACTATTCAACATTTTCAGCAAGGATTTTTACATGTGGTCACTATTTCCCCTTTTTAGAGGTCATGAGAGGTAAACATTCTTAAAAGGTTAATCACGGTTAACAGTTTTCTTCTGAGCACTAACCTGGTCTTCCAGCTTCAGTAGCAGAGAGAAGGAGGTCAGTTAAGATGCTGGCTACCATGGACAATGTCTCACACTTTCTGCATGTTACATAGATTAATGTGTTGTGCACTTTCAGGACTTGACTAATTCTACCATGATGTTTCAGTAAGAGCTATCAAAGTGTACTTCTTATCAACTGCCATTAGATGTTTTAATATAAAATCTGTGATCAGCAATTTGAGGAAGTTAATTTTAATTATGTGCAGAATTTATTTTTTATACAGTATACTGTATTTATTTTTCTTACTTTTGCTGAAACACAGCAATTATGCCTTAGAATCTATCTATCTATCTATCTATCTATCTATCTATCTATCTATCTATCTATCTATCTATCTATCTATCTATCTATCTATCTATCTATCTATCTATCTATCTATCTATCTATCTATTCCAACAAGCTGTACTTACTAACCTTGATACCACCATTAGCTTCACAAAACAAAAATGTTGATAAGAGAATATAAGTGGTCACTTCCTAGCTTTTGCATATGTTTTCCACTTAATAAGCATTGTGAGATCCCATTGACACAATACACTACAGACACTTTTTATTTCTACAGAGGTTACACATTTGAGTGATTCAGCAGCTGGCTTGTCAAATGTGTTACAAAAGCTCCTATAATTGACATAAAATTTCTCAAATTTCACTTCTTTCCAGCTTGAAATGTTATGTGCTCTTCTTCAGCATTTGTGTGTCAATGAGAGATCTATGTAGGTGTTGTGCAAATTTATGGAAGTTACAATGTGGTTTAAGAAAGCAAATCTCCTTAATTTGCACAACTCCATATGGCCAATGCTATAAAACAGGGCAAATCATTTCTCCATTACTTTTATTCCTGAGTGACTCAATGATTAGAAGAGCTGACTCATGCATCCTGTGTTTGAATCCCACACCCAGTTGTTGTCTGTTTATAATGTACATGTTCTTGTCATGTTTATATGTATTTTACACTGGATATTCCTGTTTTTCCCATGCATCCCCAGAAATGTGCATGTTATGTTAACTCACTTTTCATTTTTAGCCAATTGTGAGCGTAGTTAAGGTTGAGTGAATTAATGGCTCTTCTGGTGGCCAAGACTATGCAATAAACTGATGTCCTGTTCAGAATTGTTTCCTGCTTTGTGTGCAGCGGTGTCAGAATAGTGTCTGGCCTCTGAATTGGATTAAGTTGCTTTGAAAATGTCATGTTACGTTACTTATGTTCAACTACAGCCTGGTAATCCTTACGTAAACCCTTTTGTGTCTCCTGTTGTTATTTTATTGTCATGTTAAGATGGTAATGAACAGTACACATGGACTTTAGCCTACTAGAAACACTCAGCAATAGAAACCCAGAATACTTTTGCAGACATGTGCTCCAGATATACAGTTAGGTCCGTAAGTATTTGCACAGTGACACAATTTTTCATAATTTTGGCTCTGTACACTACAACAACAGATTTAATAAAGCAGTTATTATTTGATTGAACTGTATACTTTCAGCTTTAATTTAAAGGTTTACCAAAAATATCATACATTTAGGAATGACAGCCATTTTCTGCATAGGAGCTCAAAAGTATTTAGACATTTGACTAACACGCTGTTCAACAGCCAGATGACAGTAGTTCCCTCATTATTTCATTAACTGTTAAGCACGTAAAAGTTCTGGAATTGATTCCAAATGTGAAATTTGCATTTGGAAGATGTCACTGTGAACTCTCAATATGAGGTCCAAAGGGCTGCCCATGCAAGTAAAAACAGCCCATCATTAGGCTGAGAAAACAAAAAAAAACTATCTGAGAAATAGCAAAAACTTGAGGAGTAGTCAAATCAACCATCTGGTCCATTCTTAAAGAGAAGGAAAGTACTGGTGAGCTCAGCAACACCAGAAGGTCTGGAAAACCACAAAAGACAACTGTTCTGGATGATTGCAGAATACTGTCCTTGGTCTGTCCTTCACAACATGTAGCCAAACCAAGACCACTCTCCAGAAGGTTCAAATATCATTGTCAAAGTCTACATGATAGTAAAGACAGAGGGTTTATCACAAGGTGTAAACCACTGGTAAACTTCAAACATAGGAACGACAGATTAGACTTTGTCAGAAAACGTTTTTTAAAAGCTTGTCCAGTTCTGGAAACCAAGATCAATATATACCAGAATGTTGGACAGAGAAAAGTATGGAGAAGAGAAGAAATGGCTCATGATCTGCTGAATACCACATCATCTGTGAAACATGGTGGAGGCAGTTTTATGGCATGATCATGAAAGGCTGCGAATGGAAGTTGGTCACTAGTGTTTATAGATGATATGACTGCTGGCAGAAGTAGCAGGATAAATTCTGAAGTGTACAGGGCTATACTATTTGCTCAGATTCAACCAAATGCTACAAAACTGACAGGATGACGCTTCACAGTACAGATGGACAAAGCAAAACCAATTGCTTTTCAATGCACAGAGGTGGAATATTCTTCAATGGCCAAGTTAATCGACTGACCTCAACCCAATTGGACATGCAATTCACTTGCTAAAGAGAAAACTGATGGCAGAAAGTCCAACAAACAAGCAGACAGCTGCAGTAAAGGCCTGGCAAAGTATCACTAGGGTGGAAACTCAGCAGTTGGAAATGGCCATGGGTTCCAGACTTCAGGAAGTCATTAACTTTAAATGATTTTCAATCAACTATTGGAAATGATAATTATATCTATGATTATATTAGAATGTCCAAATACTTTTGAGAGCCTGGAAATGGGGGGTTGTGGCTGTGCAGAAAAATGACTGTCATTCCTAAATGGCTCATATGATATTAACCCCTTAAATTAAAACTGAAAGTGTACACTTCAATCACATAATGATTACTTAATTTCAAATCTATTGTGGTGGTGTACAGATTCACAATTATGAAAATTATGTCACTGTCCAAATACTTATGGACCTAACTGTATATGTAAGAAAAGGTTCTTGAAATAAGTAGGGTTTTAAACCATCTGTTAGCTACCTAAAACAATTTACAGCACGCTCTGCTTTGGAATGCAATACTTCTTTGGACTTCCTAATTGAAAAATGGCTAAGCACTACAGTTTCTTTCCAAGAAATATAACAGATTTGCTTTTGTTCTCAAATGAAAAATATTCAGTTAATTTGCTATCCTGGTTGGCATAATAATAGCAATGAATTATAGCATCCTATAGTTTTTAAATTTAGTTTGGCAATGATCCTTAGGAAAATATATTTTAAAGATGCTTTACTCATTTTGAATATGTATTACTAAAGTGCATTGTAATGTACTGAAAATGAAGCTTTAATTTAGATCTCTTCAGTTAGAGTGCTTTGTTATAATTCTGTAGAAGTACTGTAGGTTTGTGGATCTGCCTTTTTGTTCTCTGAATTATTGACCTGTTTAACACACTAAAGAAAATATTTCCAAATATGTAAATGTGAAAATCTGTAAAATAAATTTCCTTAACTGGAGACCTACATACCACAGATCAAGATAAGGTAATATCCATCCATCCATTTTCCAACCCGCTGAATCCGAACACAGGGTCACGGGGGTCTGCTGGAGCCAATCCCAACCAACACAGGGCACAAGGCAGGAACCAATCCTGGGCAGGGTGCCAACCCACCACAGGACACACAGGACACACACAAACACACACTAGGGCCAATTTAGAATCGCCAGTCCACCTAACCTGCATGTCTTTGGACTGTGGGAGGAAACCAGAGCACCCAGAGGAAACCCACACAGACATGGGGAGAACATGCAAACTCCACGCAGGGAGGACCCGGGAAGTGAACCCAGGTCTCCCAACTGCGAGGCAGCAGCGCTACCCACTGCGCCACCGTATAAGGTAATATTATTTTTAATTACAATAATATATATAGAATAAATATTAATGGATAAATATAAATAAATATGAATTGTACAGTAAATAGTGTAATGAATAGGTACTGGGCTTTTTAGTATTCCATATATCAGAGTATTGCACATATAATGTAGAGCACGTGCCATATATATACTATTTTATTTTGATCTCGTAGTAAGCACTTGAATACAATCCTGATTGTAATGTATATTAGTCGATGTAGTTTCAGCAGTCTCAGACAAATGGGGTACGAGGCCAAAAGGACCATAAAGCAGGCCAGCCTGGAAGAGGTTTTTCCAAACCAGCCACCCCACAACTGTTACATTCAGGCTTTTGGTCATTTAATGGGGAGCTGGCCATTAAATTAGAAATTATGACTTAAGTCACAAACTTTACAGAAATGTGTCACAAGAGAGAGAAATGACCCATTAGAGATACATTCTACCTTGTTGAGACAAACCTCACAAAGAGCCTTTGTAAATGGAGAATTTACTTGCAATAATAAAAAAATTACAAAAAAATGTTCAAAAAAGCAAAAAAGTCTGTGCCTAAAAAGGCAATCCGAGGTGACAAAGTCCAGTCCAAATCCAGAAGCAGTAAGCCAAAAACAGAAGTAGTAAGAATCACACACACACAAAAAAAAAAACTCCACATACCCAATGCACCACTACAGGATTATCTTTTGTAAAGCCATAGTGAGGGCCGAGCATCAGTGATGTCAGGGTGGGCCTTCCTCTTGGGGGTTCCACCCATATGGAATGAGAACACAACAGCTAAAGAGACAGTACAGACTGAGTATCCCTAATCCAAAATGCCTAGAACCAGAAGTATTTTCGTTTGCATGTATGTTGGGATTTTGGAATATTTGCATATACATAATAAAATATCTTACAGATGGGACCTAAGCAAAAACACAAAATTATTTAAGTTTCATATGTACCTTATACTCATAGCCTGAAGGTAATTGTATGTAATATTTTTAGTAATAAATAATTTTGTGTAAGAAACAAAGTTTTTGCACAGAAGCATCAGTAGAATACCTCTATTAGCTGTTAAACAACAACATACAACAAAGAATGGTAGGCTTTTAGTCTCCTCTTACAATGCTGTGTTTTGATTAAAAGGTTACTGTACACAGAGAATAAGCAAAAAACACAGTGAATAATGCATGTAGGTCTGGCAGTGATGATGGTTGATAACAAACAGGTGGCAAATAGATTGTTCAAGCCTTTGATCCATCTAAGCTGTATGGCTGCCACGCAGCACTTTTGAACTGCTGTGCAGGTGTTGCAGGTGCCAATCACTCCTCCTCACATTTACTCTTTGTTAATACACCCTTCACCTCTTAAATCTTCACTAAGTATCAACTTAAGTGCAATCCAACACTGATCATCAGTTAGACTCCTGTGATATTAGATAAATGAAGCCTCACAGAAGATAAGAGGGGAATCACGGAGAGGGACATGGCATATGACTCTGGAAGACAAATGGAAAACTGGAAGAGTGTCCACGACTTACAGTTTCAATAACTGTTACTTTATGAGGAGCTTCCTGTGGCCTAAAGTAAAAGTATGGCTGTGGATCATACATTGTTAAATGAACTTGTCTGTTACTGGGCTTAACACCCATGCAGTGTGTGCCTCAGTGTTTCCATCACAGTGCAACAGTATTATTGTAGATGTTGTTGTGATCAAGTGGTAATGATTACATGCTGCTTAGCGCACTATCCTGCCTTATTATGTTCCACTTCTTCTTCTCCTAGTCAGTCAGTCATCATCCAACCCGCTATATCCTAACACAGTCAACACAGGGCGCAAGGCAGGAACAAATCCTGGGCAGGGCACCAGCCCACCGCAGGGCACACACACCCACACACCAACCACACACTAGGGACAATTTAGGATCACCAATGCACCTAACCTACATATCTTTGGACTGTGGGAGGAAACCGGAGCACCTGGAGTAAACCCACGCAGACACGGGGAGAACATGCAAACTCCACGCAGAGAGGAACCGGGAAGCAAACCCAGGTCTCCTTACTGTGAGGCAGCAGCTACCCCTTCTCCTAGTTATTTGAATATTATTATAATTATTATTACTATTATTATTATATTTTTGTGAAGCCATAGCATTAGTATCAATAACATTATATTTCAGTGTGAAATCAGAAGATTGTCGTCTCAGCCTTCCAACTGCATACTCATTGAAGTTTGAGAATACGAAAGCATATTTTCTGTAACACACAGCTAACATTATCCATGAATTTTTTCAAGGAAGGACAAACAGCTTTAAACTGGCAGAAAATGTCACAAAGAATTGGACTTAGGAAAAGAATGTCTGAAGTGATGCATCTGCCACTGTTTTCTTAAGACAGCTTTATGAGAAAGAGACTGGCAGAAATAGCAGAGGTATAAGCATCTTTAGCATAATTCCACGAAATGTGGGGTGAAATGCAAAGACTCCAACAGTTTTCAAAAACAATAGAGTAAATATAAGAAATAACTGTTAGCACTGACATGGTACAATCTCCTGATGAGGAAAAAGCCAAAGACATGAAAGAATGGAGAATAAATAAGGGTCATTTATGAAAGTTCCAAATAAACAAAACTGAAAACTAAAATAGTGTTTTTTTTCCAGAAGTAAGCACTAGTAAACAAGTAGTAGTACAATGTTTTTCTAAAAGCCTTAATGTCAATAAGATGATAAAACTAGAATGCAGAAAAAAATACTAAGAATCATCCAGTCAGTCAGCAAAGGAGATTTCATTAATATGGCAGGTGGTTCTCACTCTTCATTTAGGCCTCACTTGCAGAAGGAGAGAGAGAGAGAGAGATTCTCCTCTTTTGTCAGCCTTCAATCAGGTTTTAGTTTTAGGATTTAATGTCTTCAAAGCATTTAAAGAATATAAACTGGTACTTCAGAAGAGGAGCTTATTTCTGAAGAGCAAACATGACAACAAGGCAGCAGTGAATTGATTTTAGCTAATCAAAAGGAGGCAATGCCTTTTACTGGTGTGTGCCATTATAAGTATATCCAGTGATCAAGTTAAGAAATTAAATCATCAATTTAAAATTTGTCTCCAAAAATGTATAAATGTGACCTCTATACTAGATCAGCATGCAAAGTGAAGAAATATTAGAACTTTATCAATTAACCCCAACTCAGTCCAATTTAAATAATTTTTGAAAATGCTGAATATTAAACAATAGCATACTTGGTGTAGGATTGATTTTGTTGATTTTTATAAAATGATTAAAAAAAGAAGCTGTGTGTTTTGGGTGCCATTATTTCAGTTTCTTCTCAGTTCTCACACACACACACACAATTCAGAAGCACCAACCTTACCGCACAGATATGTGCAGGATGATTTTATTTTATGGTATTTATATTATAATATTTTGGTATTATTCTGTGTGCACAAAGTACTTATTCCCTGTTTTATCATTTCATAACTAAATGTTTGCCATTTGATTTAGTAAAAGATTTTTGGGCACATATATAAAGCAATACAAAGAGGCTTGAGCCTTAATGTAATAAAAACAAAAATTTAAATGATTAATTTGGGATTAGACTGTAAACCACAGCATTGTTTATTTAATCTCCACCACTCATTTAGTGTGTGCCATTAAGTGAATAACTTTATGTCTCTATATTCCCATTGTAATCAAGTGTACTTAAGACCTGAAGAAGCAGCATACAAGAGAATAAAGACTAAGGGTTTTTGGAGTATATTTTAACCCTAATGTATTATTTATTACTACTTACAACTGTTTTTCATAAGTGTTTTTGTACAACATACAGCTTTTGAAGTCCTTGTTTTATGTTGATTACAAAAACAGTATAATAAATCCAAATTGTATGTAGCACATGACTTACTCTACAATAAGCAACACTTTTTGTAATGGAATATTGCAGGGCAAATGAAATGAAAAGAAATTCAGCCTATAGTATTCGTACAATAGATAATAGAATCCATCCATCCATTATCCAACCCGCTATATCGTAACACAGGGTCACGAGGGTCTGCTGGAGCTAATCCCAGCCAACACGAGCGCATCAATTGGAGAAATTTTGCTCAATATCAATATGCTATAACTTTTTACATCTATACTAATAAAAGGCAAAGCCCTCACTGACTGACTGACTCACTCACTCACTCATCACTAATTCTCCAACTTCCCGTGTAGGTAGAAGGCTGAAATTTGGCAGGCTCATTCCTTACAGCTTACTTACAAAACTTTGGCAGGTTTCATTTCGAAATTCTACGCGTAATGGTCATAACTGGAACCTCTTTTTTGTCCATATACTGTAATGGAAGGCAGCAAGATGGCCGTAGGAGACGGAGTTGCGTGTTGCGTCATCACGCCTCCCACGTAATCAAGTGAACTGACTGTGAACTCAGTACGTAGAAAAGAAGGAGGAGCCCCAAAGAGCACTGAAGAAAACATTCATTACACAATTGACAAGGCAGCGAAACAATAAGAAGCGAGTGAGTGACGCATACAAACATCTTCATAAGACACGAGGTATAAAAAAGCATGGTGTAAACCGTAAGTTTAAATTAAGTTTATAGAAACGCTCCCGCTGCCGTTTGCAATACCATATTCGCGAGATACAAGTTTAATGAGAAGACACGAGGTATAAAAAAGCACGGTGTAAACCGTAACCTTAAATTAATTTTATAGAAACGCTCCCGCTGCCGTTTGCAATGCCATATTCACGAGATACAAGTTTAATGAGAAGTTACGAGGTATAAACAAGAGTTTGGATCACTTTGTAACAGAGTTAAAATTGCTGTAGCGAGAAACTTTTAACTGCCGGGTCTTAGCTAACATTAAATAAACCCGTGGACATCGCAACATCACACAAGAGAGCGGCTCACGTGAAGTGACTGAACGCAGCAGGAGTGATCACTTCGATGAATCAAACCTGTTCAAAAAACACATTACACAATTGATAAGGTAGGAAAAGAATATGAAACAAAGCACGGAATAAACCGTAACTTTAAATTAAGTTTATAGAAACGCTCCCGCTGCCGTTTGCAATTCCATATTCGCCCCTGCGAAGCGCGGGGATTTTGCTATATATATTAAACTATTTCAACCATTCTATGATCTGTTTCTCGCAACTGAAAGAGGGCACCGTGGCAGAAGTTAGCCGACTTGCTCACCAACCACAAGCGTTACCTGGTAGGTAACCACCCATACAATCAGATTATGAATCAGACTACGAATGCCTGCAATGTAATTACCCCGATCTACATGCTGTCAAATGAACGAACCACATGCCGTGGCACAACGTTAGGGGCTTCGCCTCTAGCGCTGACGTACGAGGTTCGATTCCCGTAAGGGAGTGCAGTGAGTGTGTATGCCTGATGAGCCCACAATTACGGCGAAACACGTGTCGCGTACTATGCATCTTCAAAGCACGGTGTAAACCGTAAGTTTAAATTGAGTTTATAGAAACGCTCCCGCTGCCGTTTGCAATACCATATTCGCGAGATACAAGTTTAATGAGAAGACACAAGGTATAAACGAGACTTTGGATGACTTTGTAACAGAGTTAAAATTGCTGGAGCGAGAAACTTTTAACTGCCGGGTCATGTCGCGTGTTCTCAGGTAGGTACACCAAAAAATGTATACATTTATGCATGTAATGGGCAAACAAAAAATGTACTATACCCGAAAGCACTGCAGTAGTACTCAATGTATCTTTACTACTTAAATGTTAATAAGTTATATGCTTCTTATATGTTGTTCAAATTCTTTTATCAAAATACCAGTAACAGCGCACTGCACGATAACGTGGAGTGAATACACTTGACATGAGCATTCATGTTATTTATCCTCTTTCTCTGTACGGTTACCATTCATTTGCTCAGAGGTTGATGCGCTTGCTGCTTAATGAGCAGCTCTTCACCGTAGCGTCCCGCTGCTTCTCTTCTTTCGTCTGCATCTTTTCCCGTTAAAACTGATTGTTAGTTTTTGTGTTGCGATAACTTAGTATGTTTTCTTTAATTTTTCAGTTAAGCTGGCACTTAAGTCTTCAATCTGCCTCAAGAATGATTAGCGAAAGTGGTAGGGAATGAAAACGGCACCCGTACGCATCCGCCACGGCCACACTGGTGCACGCAGCTGTGAGTTGATTCTACAATAAAATAAAATAAAGATAAAGAGTAATAAAATCATCACCCCGAAAGAGAATAGTAGACGTGACGTAGTATATGTGTACCAAATTTCAAGTTAATACGTGAAACGGTTTGCGAGCTACAGGTGATTTAAAATCCTGGACAGACAAACGAATAGCCACGGTAGCGTATTATAGAAGAAGTTTAATAATTTATATTTATATGCAATGTACTTCTTATATATTACTTCATATTCTCATATGATAATGATGTTAATGTTGTTTATATTGATTTCTATGTTATTGTAAGTGCTCTTTATTTGTGGAAAAATAAATTTGGCAATTAACAAACTTATTTTATACATACTACATTTTATTTTTTTCTCTTGCACACAGTGAGCGAATCCACTGGGTAATCAGCTATATATATATATATATATATATATATATATATATATATATATATATATGTAGATATGTATATATATGTGTTGTAGCAAATAAGCCCTTTGTCCACCTCTTGAACCCTCAGGTACCACTCTGATGACCAGGTGAAAGTATAATAACTATTTATTTTGTAATTATACAGTGCACAAAGCACTCCACACACCACACTCATATAAATCACAATTCTCTACTCCAATAAAGCAATCCTCCTCGCCCTGACACTTTGCCCTCCTACCTCCCAGCTCAGCTCAGTGTACTGGGCTTCCCACAGTCCTTTTATAGCCCCTGACCCGGAGGTGGTTCCTGGCGCAACCCACAAGTCCATTTCCTTCCGGGTCAGGGCAAACAGTCCTCTTCTTCATCCCGGGAGCACGTTGTTTCCTCCAGTCACGTGACTGTGACGCACTCCCGGGTTATAGGGCACACAAGAGCCCACTAGCCCCCCTACAGCGACTCCCGGTGGCCCCCAAGGTATCCAGCAGGGCTGTGTGTATAAACTACAGAGTCCATGAGGCCCTGCTGGAAGTCGGGGCACCATCCTGCTGTCCGGAGGGCTCCTCCTAGCGGCCTGGGGGTGGCGACCGGAGTCCATATCCGGTCGTCCATCACAGTGTATATATATGTAGATATGTATATATATGTGTATATATATGTAGATATGTATATATATATATGTAGATATGTAAATATATATGTATATATATGTGTCTGTGTATATATATGTGTGTATGTATGTATGTATGTGTGTATATATATATGTATGTGTATATATATGTTGATATGTGTATATATATATGTGGATGTGTATATGTGTATATATATATATGTATATATGTAGATAGGTGTATATGTAGATATGTATATATATATATATATATATATGTATATGTATATATATGTTTATGTGTGTGTGTGTATATATATATATATATATATATATATATATATATATATATATATGACAGCAACACTCATAACAATGACAACACAATTACATTGACAATCATGTTACGTTATTTTTAAAGTGTTTCCTTTTCTTTTTCATAACCTCTTTAACACACTACTTCTCCGCTGCGAAGCGCGGGTATTTTGCTAGTTGTTAATAAAGGCTATTTCTCTTTTTCACTTTCCAGTTGGGACACCAGAAATATGGAAGAGATCTGTACAATGTAATTTATTAACAAGGTTCATAAATTGGCAAAAGTGTACATTAACACTTTCACTTTCTCTGTTTTAGTTTGAAATAGGGTCGAAGACTTGCTTTCCAAAACAGCCCCGACACGCTTGTTGAAGTAACAAAATAATACCATTTATTTATAACAAAACGATAACAGAAGATGGATATATGCAAATATACAGTATGTAGCTATATATAGACAAAAGACAATACCAAATGACACAAAAAAAATATGGAAGCTTGGTTTAACTTTTCCTCTCCTATAGGAAAAGACACACAACTTATATTTTGATCTCTTGGCTTAGATAGATCCTATTTTTTTTTACAGGAAAAGGCACATAGCTTATGAATTCCAATTTTTCAATTCATGTATTCATGATGGATTAAGTTCTGGTTACGAAGCTTCTATTGCCTACAGGTGACGTTCATTTGCTCATCACAGCTAGCCTCAGCTCTGGCTCATCACCAACCCCATCCACACAGAGCTCTCTCTCTCCCTCTTATTCTGTGTACATATATTTATAATACACTGCCAGCATCTTTCACATACAGTAGTTATTATCATTTAGTTACATGTACACCAGTACCATAACACACTAGCTGGCTTTGTCTTATAAATTAAATTACAATTAATAGTTCTCTGAATAAACATAATTTGTAATTATGGTTTGAATTACTTATTGTCTTTCTCCAGACACAAGGAAGAATGGTCAGTGTGCTTTATTTGTTCGCAAGGTCACCTCTTTGCCTTTGGTTGCACCTTCTGGTTTCGGGTGGTACTGCAATTTCTCTTCAAGGGTTTTACACAGTGTTTTCTCTTACGCAGGCAAAGTTACACCTGCTAGGTCAGCTGGTTGTGACGATGTGGGTTCAGCTCCATACTCCCATCAGCTGTTAGGGAGCCCTTGAACCCAACACCTTCGGTAATGTCACCGATGAGCTAGACAGTGAGGCAATAATAATAAGCAATTGAGCAAAGGGGATGATGTTTAAAGTGCAAAAGTGCTTTTATTAAAAGAACAAATCAAAAGTGCAACAGTGCAGTTCAAAATGTCTTCATTAAATAAATAATCCATAAAATGAAACGTGGAGGTTAAAATCAATAAATAGGAAAACTCTTCTAAAAACCATGAGGTAAAATAGTACAGGAAGTAATGTTAAAATCAAAAACCTGGTGTCTTCTGTTTTCATGGCGGCTCCCCTGCTACGCCCATCTGGTCTGCTCTACAGGAGAGTCGCCTACCTGCAGGATCAGCTGCCCTTCAAACAGGTCCGGTAGCCCTCCGTTCCTTGGCTTCGTCGGGCTCCCAACCGGACCGAGACTTGGGATATTTCCCAGCGGCCAAGGCGCTCATGCTGGGGCTACACCTGCCCAAAGCCTCCTCGACTCCCACTCCTAGCAACGGCCAAGTCGAATACTTCTACTGGTCACTCCAGCTACTTAGTCGCTCAGCTGGAGCGACTGCTTCTTTCAGCCCCACTGAGTGTCGGCCAAACACTCCTCTCGTAGGCTCTCCTCCCAGCTGCCTGCTTTCTCATATGCGAGCCCGCTCTTGCTCGCTCGCTCGCTCTCCTTCCTCACACCGGCTTTCTCCACCTGCTTCCTGTCTTCTCCTACAACCTCCGTTTCTTTCCTTTTCTTTTTACTTCTTTTCTTTCTACTCCTCCCCCTAACCGAGTCACGCTTCTCTTTATATGCAGAGAGGACATAGCAGCTGCAGCCCATTAGCCACAGGAACGATCACGGATGTGGGCAGTCTCTCACCTGTGCACTGCGGCTTGCTATAGCCACCACGTCCCCTCGCTAAACCGCGAGCGCGGCGATTATTTATTTAAATAAAAACAGCCTTTGGTGGGAGAGCTGTGGACCCATAACACCACACTGGTGTTCAGTCATCAACCGTTATTAGCGATCCGAATGTGCAGTTTATGTCCGGTCTGTCTCTCTCTTGCTCATGCCCTTGCTGTTCAAAATGGCAACCTTGTACAAACTTCAATACAGATGAGTATTCCACCCTTCCAGTCCAGCACAGTTGCCCTCTGGAGTAAAGGGAATACTTCAGCCTCAGATGTGGCCACACCATATTAGCTATGAGTTCTGGCTATAGGCATCTGGGTTAAGATGTAGTGGGGTGAGAGAAGATTAATTAGTTAGGGTGTTACAAGGGTTTTTAAAGGCAGGAAGAGTTGTTGTCATTAGCTTCTTCTGTGCATATAAGCCCATCCTCTTGGTTAACCACTGGTGCAAAGTTCGGTCTGTCAAAGTTGCTCATTCGTCATTTATGGTCCTTTGTTTAGAACTTACTGTAAGTCCAATTTGCACCTTTAAGAGAGAGATCAGGCAAACTGAGACTTGTTAGCTTCCAATAAGAGTGTCTGTTAGCAGTTCACTAAGCCAGGACATGGGTTCCTGCCTGGCAAAATAGATAATGCCAGTCTGTCCTATAGTTATACACTGAAGTACAATTATGGTAAGTGGAGAAAAAGTAAATTGCATTAACTTTCATAAAGTAAGAACTGTTTTCCTGTGCACTCTATATGACTGAAAAAGTACCCTACCTCCTGTGAACCCATCCAGATTTCAACTTCTACCTTCCATTCCAGAAACATACAAGAGATCCGTCAATTTAAGGAAAGTAACAAATGGCTGATTTCCAAACTTGGCAGAGTTTTGCATGACCTAAACATTATCTGAAATGTTTCCATGGATCTAAGTTTGATTGCATACAATTTTCTGATTCTCTGCCTGTCCAAATGGTTTTAAGTGTAATTGTACTTGCTTCCTTCCACTTCTCAAACATGTACTATTTTGGGGACTAATTTGCTTGCTTTAAACATGAGTGTGTGCCCTACCAAGGGCTGGTTCCTGTCTTATACCCAAGGCCACCAAACTATAAAACCTGATTAAGCAGGATTAAGTGAATGGATAGATGGATGAATGTGCAAGTCAGCAATACAAAATCATAAAACAAATCAAACATTCAAAATCCATATACTTCATTTTTAATCAAAATGACTGTCATATTTAGAATATACAGCCTCTGATGATAAATTGTATATATGTACAGTATGTATGTGCAACATTTGTCTTACTTTTAGTTTCAATCTGCCTATTGCACTTATGCATCTTTACATACTTTAAACTGACATTAAGTCTTTAATGGTTATATTTGCCTGAATGACAGAGCTCAGGTACACCAGACAAACCAGTATATTCTAAATATGGTCTCTGGTTATAAAAAATACTTAAATATAAAATGATTGTTTAAAAAAAAGTATTCCAAATGAAAAACATCTGTGGAACTCCAATTTTGTTTGATGCAAACATTTGTACATGTTGACATTATGTGTTTATTTACATTTCAGGAACTACATGCAGTTAAAATGGCAAACTATTGCAATGACCTATGCTAACAAGAGTTATTATTAGCTCTTAACTGCATCCAATTAGGGTAACATTGTAATTAGGTACAAATGAATAAATTCATGCAAACTTGAAATCCAGAGTGAATGTAAGCATACAGCAAAAGGAAAGAAGGTATGCAAAAGTGAGACTAAAAGATGTCTTATTTAAATGAGTTGCATTGTCACTTTTGTATCCTACTCTGCATTTTGCATTTTTTCTAAGTACAAAAGTGTAAAATGGATTTGGCCTACTTGAATAAGATAGCTTAGAGAGATCTTGTAATTCTGTCTAAACATTTTTGCTCAATATGACAGTCTCAAAACCACTGGATTAAAACTTATTAAAGTAAGGTGACTACCAACTTTAAGGGTGGTTTACTTTGTTTCCTTATAATCATTATACTTTCTAATCACAATTTGACTTTCAGAGTAATAGTAGTATTAATCTTGGCATCTGTGTGAGCAAAGTAGAATTCACAGCAGAGTGGATACTTTTTGGGATTTAAGACACACATGCCTTAAAGCCACTGCCAGAAAGAAAATATGCAGCAAAAATGAACAAGCTTTGATGGGATAGTAGAACCTTGTGTCTAACATTTCCAAAGCAATACTGATTATTTTGCAGATAAATTTAACTGACTGACTTGCTGGAACAAATGATAGAGTGCTTTTACTGGATTTAATATACCGATGATTGAGTTTTCACAAATCATACTAATAACTGTGTTCCACTCTACTAGAGAGAATAATACATTTCGCCATTTGTAAAAAATGAAGAAACCAGAAAAAGTAAGTCAGTTGTTGTACTGTATATTTAATACATAGCTTAGTTACAGTGCCCTATAAATATGCAAACATATTACAATGTATGGTTCTCATCAGATTTTTGACAGTGATGATGATTGTGGGATAATGCTTAGAATAAGCTGCCACTTCTTTAGGTTCAATCTATTAAAGTATTTTTACACAGTGTAATGTTTGAGCAATAATTTGAGAAACTATATTTTCCCCTCTGCCGTTTATAAATGACAATGTCTGCCTTGCTATAGCAGTTCCATTAAGTGAATACAAATTCTTTGCAATGACTTCTTCTGTAATGGATTTTGCACTTCATTTTTTTCTCAAGGGCTCAGATTACATCTCTCTTGAACATAACAATTGAAAATAAATATACTTATCATTTTCACCCAATTACTTAACAATAGATCTGCTATTTAAAATATAATAATCAATACTTAAAATGCGTAATGCTAGCTGAGTGAAAAGGCTTGAAAGCATTACTTAAGTAAAGAAAAAAAAGGCAAAAATCAAGACTTAGATAGCATGGTCTTCGATTTAAAGATTTTGCCGCTGCATTTCTTTAGCTTTGCTCGTCAGTCTTTGATTTACAGAGTAAATGTCAAGGTGAAAGCAAATAAGAGATAAAAATAGCTTTCAATTCTTATCTGAATAATATTAATTTTTATTCTACACATCTTATCTAATTCAACACCTAAACAGTCACATTATTATTAAAGCATAACAAATAAGAATAAGAATTTAGATGAACATAAGATACAAGTGAGTGACACAGCGTAGTGTTTTACGGTGTGTGCAGACATTACAAACTAGCCTAGCCTCCTTCAAATATTGATTCATTGGGTTACTAATCATTTTCATTTTTACTTGACCTTCAGTTACTGTGAATGGGTATACAAGTAAATACAGTATATAATACTCTAAACTAACAGAAGTATGATAATATAAAGTCCTTTGCAATACCACTGAAAGCAGATATTGCCAACAAGAAGTACCATTTCTAAGTTACAACAAACATCAATATCATTACTTCTTTGTGGTGAGACAATTATCATTTTCTACGTTTCAACCAATATCATTAGTGTTACAATTTTATGTAGGGCCGTTTAACAGCATTAACTTGTATTGTACATCCTATAGTGAAATATTTTATTAATTTATCTGTTTTCATAGGTACAGTACTTAAGGAAGTACAGGAATCACAGGCAACCTGGTATTATAAAGCATGCACTTTGACAGCGATAAGGAATATTAGGATAATGCTTCTTGATGAATTATCAATATTCTATCACTGTAATGCCATTTTATACAGACAAGTGAAAAGCATTATTGGGAAATGGATTTCCAATTATAATACAAGGAGGATGCTCTTTACCTTCATTTAAATTTGTTATATCAGGAAAAAAAATTTATTAAAATATTTGCCGGTTTATTTTGATGCAACATCCTTACCTTGTTCATCGTCCTTTCTCGTTCTCATTCTCCAGGCAATACAGAGAAACAAATAAAAATTAAAGAGAAATGTTTGGTTATGCTGCAAAAGCTGTTGAGTTCAAATTAAACACTGTTAACAGGACCACAGTTTAATGAGCTACTGAGACTGCATCTGGAGCACTGTGTACAGTTCTGGAAATCACGCAACTCTTCAGAAGTTATCGTTTTGATTCAAAAACAATCCTCTCATAGCTACTAAGATAAATTCAGGTGCTACATAATTTTTGTGGAGAAACCATATGAAACTAAGATAATTCTGGTTTGTATATGTGCACTGAATTTGGATAATAAAGAACACATAGTTAAAAGATTTTGCATTAATTTCCAGTATGAGTTCTCCTAGGTTCATAATTTAACACCAATTTAGAACATTCATCAATAGCTGCGACAGCAAAATCTAAAACTGCTGAAATAATTTCACATTTCATTAAGAATCATAACCTTTAAGACCTAGAGAGATGTCTCTACATATATTTAAAGCCCCATTCTTTCACCAGAACTTCATAACTTTCCATGAAATATCTCTTTTTTTTTAATTGGTAATAATTTTCTGCCTTCATTAAATCTTCTAAATACAATACTACTGTCCCAGACCAATTGTCCTGCCGTGAAAAAATTATCAAAGCAAACGGTACAAAATTTTTTTTTGAAGTGATAGTTATTTTGCTTTTATTTAGCAAGAAAAATCTGCCATTGGGGTAAGCAAAATTTACTTGACAAGATTTCCTAAAATAAGATAAACATAAATTTCTTCATAAACGGTCAATAAATCTTACAATATAGGAAACAAAATTTAATGACTTAATATAAAACCTTTCAATTCTTTAGGTTAATTTTTTTTTTTTTTTTGCTGTGTATTATTTTGGAAGATAAATCATAATACAGCCATTAGTGATTAAACCCACATTAACATTCAGTACATACATCTAAAGATGTTATTAATTTCTGCACAAATTGATACTTGCTTAAAGACCAACACATTCTCTGAGATATATATAGTATATGGCATACTTGTTGTACATCTGAGGGGACTAATCATTTCATTTGTTTCCTATCAAAAACTAGAACTAAATACTGATGTTTTCAAAGCAAATCAAGAATTTGCATATTGACTTAATGAAATGCTACAAAAAAGGGTGTTACTACAAAGACGATTTACACTTTTTCACCTCATTCTTTTTATGAGTATGGAGTAAAGGCTAATAACATTTTAGCTTAACAAACACATACAAAGAAGTTTGGAATGCAGTGTAGAAGAACTGGACAACCCACTGAAGCTCATTGAAATCCAAAATGCTAATAAATGTTTGTAGAGTGGAGCAGAGGTTATCCTTTGGAATTTTATAAAAAGCTTTCTGTTAAATTAATTTTGCCTATTGTTAAGCAAGTTAGAGAAGAGAAAATCTTATTAAAAATCACTGTCTTTCCAAAGAAGAATAAAGACTCTTTAAAGTGTGTATTCTATAGACCAATCTCACTTTTAAATAATGATATTAAAGTACTGGTAAAATATTGAACTCAAACAACAGAGGATGGGCACCTTACCATAATATAAAAAATTGTTAAATATAGACATCTTTTGTCAAACAATCAATGATAATGTAGTATATACCCCTACAGAATCAAATCTTCAGATATCCTATTATCTCTGGGTACAGAAAATGCTGTTGATAGAGTAAAATGGGGATATCTCATTACCAAACTATGGTTTGTAGTATTTCAGCCATGGTGCCTTTTTTTTGGTATAAACACTATAAACTGAATATTTTACATTGGAATTTGGATATAAACAGGAGTGTCCAATACTGACAACTTTTTTTTTGCAATTGCTATTGATTTCCTGGTCACTTGTATTTGGCAACAAAGAATAATGTAGTGATAAGGAATTTAATTGATCAAAATGTATCTTTCTTTGTGCTCATGACATGGTTCTTTTCTCCATGGATTCAAAGTTATCATTTCCAATTACTTTAATGTATTGGATACATTTTTCAGGATCTATTCAAAGTTAATTCTACTAAGAGCAAATGTTTCCTTTTTCGCTGCCTCTTGCATATCACTCTAAATTAGATCACGTTTTGTTGATTGTCTTAGAACAGTTCAGATATCTAGTAGTTTCAGTCACAAGGGAATTTAAAGGAATTAAATTTGATAGATCTTTAATATGATAGAAATCTTCAGACAGGATATTAACAGGTTGTCATTTCTTCATTTTTTAGGAACTTGCTTATCCTTAGAAATGAATTTTGTTCAAAATCCTCTCTATATATGTTATGCTGCACCGTGTTCGTCATTAGCTATACCAGAACCTAAAAATTTATTTCCAAATTACACACTGGAAGTAACTCCAGGGAGGGGCTAAAGGCCACCTCTTTACAGTAACCTGTTCAGTCTCGATTTTGGAGATGAGCCGGCAGCAAGGGCTGGGTGGAGGAGAATACAGGATTGTATGTGTGTGGAATAGAAGGTGGGGGAGTGCTTTAAGCAATTAGACACACCATTACAAAATAAGGAATAACTTCCAGAGAGGCTATAGAGTTTTTTCTTTTCTTTATCTTGGCACTTTCTGTTCTGTCTTTATTTTTTCTATCCTTGTTTACTCCTAGTTTTGTATTAAACACTCCATTTTGTATAATTGAGTTTCTTTTGCATTATTTTGAGTTGGCAGAGCGGCTATGAATGCATTCTCTCCCTTTATAATACATGGAAAAGTTTAAAACACAAGAATTAAAGGTTAAGTGCGAGATGTCAACAGATGTCTTCTAAGAATGATGTCTATTAACTGTATGGTTGCGCTAGTGCAATATTTGCCATCTTCACAATTGCTTGAGTCATCCCTTCTTATTAAATTCATGCTTCTTCAAATACTTCATCAGAATGTTTTTTTGCACTGGTAAATTATTTTTGCCAAGAAAATATTCTCGCCAATAAGGAGACCTTCCCAATGGTTATTTATCTCAAGAAATCTGCTTATATTTACAGGAAGTGAGCTGAATACATTCATTTGAATGAAATAATTAACACTTGTGCCAGAAATTAATTAATGAAAATAATCTTTGATTCCATATTGCAAACTTGATGAGTTGGGATTCTTAAAGATTCTATATTGTCTTTGACCATTTTGACCAAATGCTTTAATGTTTTAATGATTATTCAGTTTTGCTTTCCGGATCATTCTATTACAAAGGAGTACAAAGGAATGATCTTGTGCTTAGTTCTTAGCAACTGTACAATTTTGTTAGAGTATTTTGGACTCTCATGCAATAAATAATGCTGCAAAGTAAAATCTCAGAGACTTAAATTCATTTCCTGGCCAACTTTCTTATCTGTGGTGTGCGTACATTGTTTTTGATTTTACAACAGACATATGTTTCACTAAGCAAGTCTACATGTCTGCTTATGTAGAATTATTGCACCAATCCTGATGGTTCTTTATTGCTAGAAAGAAAAAAACTTGTAGCTTTATGTGTGTATGCACTTCATTTTTTTAGAAGAAGTATTTGGTTACATTCCTGAAAATACATGTGAGTTTTAACATAGCTATAGTCACGTAGTGTTGCTTTTAATAAACAAAATCATATTAAAACTACAGAGCACTAAAAGACAGAAGAAATAAAGCCTTTATAGAATGTCAGTCAATTGATAAGCATTGTTAAATTCTACCAACAGCACATCTGATTAAAATGAATAAGACAGTGATAAACATACCTGATGTGCTACTGATACAATTTAACAAATAAATGGGTGTACTGGATTGTAACCACAAATACTGCATCTCCTTAAGGAGAGGTTTGGGAATGGCTAAGCTAACACAACTTGACAGACATAAACTTATACTCAGTAAACAAAAAGATTTTCAAGATGTGATTTCCAAGCTGTCATGATGATTTTGAAGAAGCTGGGTAAGCTGAAGGCACAAAATATGGTGGAAGACCATACAAGCTGTCTGATAAACAGGATCCTTAAATAACAGAAGGATATCAAGAGACATCCATGTTCAACATCTGACAGAGTTATCTGGCACCAAAGTACACATTTCAACCATGTGAAGAAGTCTTAAAAGAAATGATCTTGTAAGTTAAATAGCAGCTAAAAAAGTATTCTTATGAAAAGGCAACAAGATGAAGATGTTTCAGTATGCAAAAGACCATAAACAACCAATAACAGCAACTCTTGAGGAGCAATGAAAGTAAAATTTTTATTTGTTCACAAAGATACCAGCATAGAGGTGTTGAGGTAATGAGAATTGAATTTATGCAATGTGGAGGACTGTGGTGTCTCTGTCATAGTCTCAGGGTTTGATTTTATGGAAAACTTTGGATGATCTGGTCAAAATCAATGGAATGACGATTGTTCAGAAATGTAAACAGATTTAGATTCATCATGCTGTACCTTTGGGAAAATGATTTATTGGCAAAAACATTGTCTTTCTGCACAATAAAGGTTCCAAACATGATGAAAACACAATAAAGAGCTAATTGGAGCAGATGGAACGCTAGTAGTAGAAGGCTGGCCAGCAGAGAGCCCCAACCTCAAAGAAATTCAAAAACACTTGGACAAGGAATATAACAAAAAACATCAGGGTCCATATCAATGAGAGGTTGGGCTGGTCTTATAACACAAGAAATATGTTAAGAAGTGCAGAGCAGGCAGTTTTTCCTTAGGAGACTCTGTGATGGTCAGTGCGATTGTCTACACTGTAGTGTGCTGGGCTGGTAAAATCACTTCAAGAGAGGCCCACCAAAGTTAACAAACTAAAACAAAAAAAGAGCAGGCTTAATTATATAGGGTGGTCCAGATCTAATTATTCAATTTTCATTACGCTATAACTTATTAAGTTTATTACATAGAGAATTCAGGATGTAAGATGTAGGATGCACTCTGGGCCCCCTGAATGTAGTAGCAAAGGAGATAATTTTAAACAAATCTAAATGCTGTTATGAACAATGTGGCACAACTTCTATCACAATAACACGGAGTACTTTCAATCAACAAACTATTCAGCAGAAGTGTTTCAAGAAACGCTGCTTGGGCTCCTTTATACCAACCGCACTATGCCTGCATAAAGCCTCACTGTAACTGTGACTTCCAAGTCAGAATTTTCTTTCTTTTTAAATATTCTTCTTTTTAATCATTGTTATGTGTGTTAAGACAATATTGTTTGTGCATTTATCTATCTATGTTTGAATGTATCTACTGTATCAATGTATGCATTTATTTATTTAAAAAGCCTCTCTAAAAAAGCCATCTATCTATCTATCTATCTATCTATCTATCTATCTATCTATCTATCTATCTATCTATCTATCTATCTATCTATCTATCTATCTATCTATCTATCTATCTATCTATCTATCTATCTATCTCTTCAAAACATACACAGCACTATATCAAGGCAAACTGTACTCCTAAAGGGGAACACACCAAATACTGACTTGTTTTAAAGATACAAGACAGTCTTGTTACTTTCTATTGTATTAATGTTTATTTATCTAGAAAGTTATGCAGTGTTATCACAGGTAAATAAAAGATTAGATTAAATTAGATTTGATTAGATAAACCTTTTTCAACCCTGTGGGGAAATTCAAGTTCATACTGTAGCAGAAACATAAAAAGCAAGAATACAGACTCACATGATAGGTAATACATCTAATCAATAAATCAATCTATCAATCAATAAGTAAATAAATAAAAATAAACTTAACGAGTACATCAAGTGGAAACATTGAGTTGCCTGATAGCAGTGGGCAGAAAAGAAGAAACAGAGGTGTTTCTTAGCATACCAGGTTGGAATGAGCCTGTGGCTAAAATTGCTCCAAGAGGGCACCTCTTAGATGGAATGGAGGGGATTTTTCATGATGGCATCCAATTTTGCCACCATCCTCATTTCCACAACAGCTTCTAATGTGTCCAGGGGTGATGTTAGAGCACGTGAGCTTATTCAGTGCAGCAGGAACAACTCACATGTTGATGTTTTTTTTCTTTCAGTACATGTGCCTTCCCTGTTTATTTATATATCTAGTGACTTCTCTGCCTGTCTGTCTCTCTATAACACAGTGCTCTGTCTGTCTGTGTGTTATGGATCTTAAAAATAACAGTTATAAGGACACATGTTCATGTTAATTGCAGTCTCAATTGTTAAAAAAAAATTTAAAAGGAGCATCCCATATGAAAATATAACGATCTCATTAACTGATAGTGCATACCAATTTATAAATTTTATGTCCGTTTGAGGTTAAAAAGAAAAAAAAAAAAGCAACACTTTATCCCCAGCGGGGAATTGAACTCAGGTCTGTGAGGCACAGCCAAGCAGCTGTGCTCTAAGAAGCAAAACTTAGAGCGCTATGCCATGGAAACTGTTGTATCCTCCTTGAAGTTTTTGTGAACGTGTTTATTTGATCTTTGGAACTCGGGCTTTACACATTCTATAGTTTATGCCTACATTTTGTAACATTTATTACTAAAATATGAAAAAGTTTCTGTTTTAACAATGTGTTTACACAGATTACTGTAGAAACGGAACACGCATGAAATGCATGTGTTCCAAATAACGATCTATTATTTCCAGTCTAAAACTCCACTTCACTCCCAGATAATCAATCAAGGCATGAGCTGGGAAAACTTCGTGCACGTTCTAAGTCGGAGGGGGGATGGAATAGCCGGCTGCTGGCAGCTTGTCTTTTATCAGCACATTTAGAGGACAAAGGATGCTGGCGGAGAGGTATGAACGGATTTAAGAAGCGATTTAAGGTGGGCCGGATCTACGAGTTTTTTCGTAGGCTCTGGTAATTCTAGTGTTAAAGTGCTCCACCGTATTAGCCTGGTGAATTTCTGTTGGTAAGCTATTCCATATTTTAGGTGCATAACAGTAGAAGGCTACCTCACTTCTTCTTTTAAAAAAGAACCATCCAGACTGTTATCAGTAACAAGTTCAAAAGCCAGAGTCAGTCATGGTAGGGGTGTGTGTCAGTGTCATTGGGAAAGGCCTGCAGCTCTGTAATGGACGCATTAATGCATAAAATTACATTGAGATTTTAGAGCAACATATGCTGCTTTCAAAACAGCATCTTTTCCAGGAACGTCCACACATTTTTCAATAAGACAATACAATACCATATTCTGCACACATTACAAAAGGATGATTGTGGAAAAAGAAGGTATGGGTTCTAGACTGGTTTGCCTGCAGCCTTGACCTGTCTCCAAAAGAGAATGTCTTGACAATTTTGAAACAAAAAATGCGACAATGACAACCCTGTACTGTTGCACACCTTAAGACGTTTTTGCTGGAAGAATGGGACAAAATAACACCTGAAATGCTTTATCGCTTGCTATCTTCAGTGCCAAAACTTGTTTTAAGTACTGTGAGAAGGAATGGCAACATTACAAAGTGATGAATGCTTTACTATCCCAAACATTTTTTTGGAATATGTTGTAGGCCTGAAATGCAGACATGGATATATATTAACAAATGAAATGAAGTTGATCAGACAAAAATAAGAAATATCTTGGGTTCATATTGCAATGAAACAAAAGTCAAAGTAAATTTAAGAATCGAGCATGCACTGTAAAAAACCTCACACTGTTCCACTCCATTCAAACTAGTGTGCTGCAGAGGTGTCTCCCGTTGCATGGTACTTTAGTAAGAGATGCTGCAAAATGCAACCACAGATTTAACTGCATCCACTGCGGCTCTCCTGTCCTGTTCCTTCAGTGTAATGTTCAAATCTTCTCCAAAAACAATTTTAAGGTAAACGTGTTTATTTTATGATTAACTCTTCAGTGCCGACCTTACTGATCCAGACTGAACAGTATGACGTCATATCTCACTTCTGAAGACTTCAGGCATTAGTATCAGTAATACTTGTCTTGTAGAGATCAGTTATGACCCTATTTACAATATTTATCTTGTGTTTCAAAGATTTCTTTTGAGTAAACCTTTTACAATGAATCAATTTAGAAAGGTTCAGATACTAACGATAGTAAGCAAATGCCAAAATATCTTACTTTTATAATGGGAGAACATTTGTTATAACTTACTGTATAAAATAAAAAATAGTGTATTGTGAGATTTAAAAATACAAATTTTTTATCCATTCATATGACTGTTGTTTTGTACCCTTTCCATCCAATAGTTCTCTTCTCTGCTGTGATTGCTTTTGTATTACAAAACTCCTTTGAATCTTTCAAAAAGTTTGAGTGACAAGTGTAAATTGATCTGAATTAAACCTGCCAGAAACAAATTAAGGACATGTGAATCACAATGTATGATAAAGAGATAACCTACTGTGCAATTTGAACTTTGCCTCCCAAAAAAACAAGTAATTATTGACAATGCTCATGTTACTATATGTGATTTAAAATTGAAGTGAGTGTAAATGGACTCTCATTCAAATTTAAAGTAAATAAAAATAGAAAACCTTGTTGTGCAGCCCACATTACTAGTATTAGAGTGAGGATTATCCATGATCCTACAATGTTACATATAATATTGATTTATAAATTTAAGTAAGCTTAAAAATCTTCCATGATCCTCATTAATCCTGAGACCAACCAACTAAAATCCAGTAACAGTATTCTTTCAGTGATTTGTGTATTTGGTATTTACAGTATTAGATTAAATTTTAGATATTTTAGTTTGGTAAAATGATTCTTACTATTCCCACACTACGAAGCACGGTATATTCAAATAATTGCTGGCACCTATGTAACCGGCTCTTTTGGGCCTAGAAACCAGGTCATGCATGGCTTTTTTAATCAGAAGCCAGAGGAGCTAGTGGTCTGCCCTGCAGCTGGTGAGTCATCCTGCTAATATGTGCTTGACTCGAGAAAGGTATTGTGTGCTGAGCTGTTACCCAAGCTACCGAAAGAGAAGGTAGAAAGTCTTTAGAGTGTGTGTGACCCATATTCTCTGTAATCAACTGCACAGCCAATAAGAATATTTCTTTATGGTGGCCTAATTTTGTAAATGTTTAGTTAGGATTTAGAAATAATGCAAACATCTTTTTCTCTATGTTTTCAAAAGATTTTTAAATAAAGTCCAAAAGAAATAAAAGTGCACTTCTTAATACTGTAAATTCAGTTTTTGTCTGGTACGCTTCTAACATATGACTCTGTTCTCTTGCAGATATCCGAGGGCTGCAGAGCTTTTTAGATCAGGCTTCTCGTCTTGGTCTTGATGTGTCATTGCAGCGTGTGGATAGGAATATTAGTCGTGTCTTCACCAACCTTTTCAGCACAATGAGAACAGAAGAGTTAAATAGATACAGAGACACACTGCGGCGTGCTATACTTTTGCTGAGCCCCAAGGGGGCGCAAGCATTCATCCATGAGGTACGTTTCCTACGTTTGCTTTATTCTGTTTTGTAGATTTTGTTAATCAGGCACGATCATTAGAGCAGAATTTGAATTTCTATGGATTAAAGTTGCAGTTTTTTTGGAGCTACAGTCTAAAATTAGTTTCAAGTGCAAAGAAATGGCAAAAACATTTGGAAAGAAATAGTTTTTGTGGCTTGGTATTGTTTGAATTGTTTGTATACATTAAAGTAGTTCTCAAAATAGTTTCAGCTGGAGTTAAATAAATTATTATTGCATTGCTGGTTGAATATTTTCTTGTATTATGGTCCACAGAATAAAAATAATGTCATTCAGTTTCTCTTGGATAAAAATAATAGATTGCTGGTATAAATACCTGTACACTGCAATTATGATTTTCTACTTCAGAAATTAAAATATATAATGTTTTTGTCATTCTCTATTCAAAATTATAAATCTATGACCTAAACATAACAAACCTTGCGAGATGAAAATGTTGTTTAGACATCTGTTATCTTTGTCTGAAAATCATTATCGGGCTGTTATTCATAATATTATTTAAACATTATTCATAATATTTAAAAAGTCGTTTTATACAAACAGGTTATTTTTAAAAAGTCCATCTATTATAGTGGCCAATACAGTTTGGACAATAGTTAGTGCTGCTTCCTCATGGATGCAGCCGCCTATAATTTCATTACCATATTATTATCTGTGTAGAGTTTACACGTTACCCATTCTTCCAATATACATACATCGGTTCTCCTCTGTATCCTGTGGTTTTCCTCCTATATCCCAAAGATGTGCGTGTTAGTTTAACATGTGTTTCCAAATTGGCCTTGTAAAATTACGAGTTTGTGTGTACAGTATACTGTATATGGGAATGGGCCCTGTAATAGACTGGCATGCTGTCAGATGTTTATTTCTGTCACAAAGGATTTCGTCCCTTCGTGACTCTGAACTGGATTACCAGTAAATGAGTTTGAGAATGCTATCTTACATTATATACAGGGTGAGTCACAATTATGTTAACATTTGAATGGCGGAAACAGTTCTTCACAAAACATACTTCATATGTGCAAGATGATTTACAGGAATGTCTCAACCTGTTCGCCATCATGTTCAACACACAAAAAACAATCAGCAACAGTACCATTGAAAGTCCGGACACACATTTTACGGGGAATAGATGATACCACAGTCCATATTCTGTCCTTCAGGTTATTGATATCACAAATTTTCCTGCTATACACGTGCTCCTTCACCATACCCCATAACCAGAAATCACAGGGTTTCAAATCAGGGGAGTGTGGAGGCAATGGCAGTGTCATGCCATTGACCTGGAAAGGTGTGGTCGAGATAAAAATAATCCATTAGTGTTAACATAATTTTGACTCATCCTGTATTAGTTTGGAAGTAATCTTTAAAAGAAATGATTTCCATTTAGGCTTATAAAATGTATTATAAAAAGAAACCATAATATAATCAAACCCACTCAGTCAAATGCAGAACTGCTTAGGGATAGAACCATTCCTGGTAGTACCCAGCGAAATGCAAGAAAGAGCTCTGGACAGGGCACCAGTCCATCCCAGAGCCCACTCACGCACACTGGGTCAATTTGAATTCACCACTCCACCTAACCACATCATCTTTTGGAATCTGAGGGGAAAACCAGAGTACCCAGAGAAAACCTCACACAGACACAGGTAGAATAAAAACTCCATATGGACAATGACTAAAAATTAGTTTTAAAACCACAACATTGGATCTGTGAGCCTGTGATGTTAGCCACTATGGCATCACAAAAATATACTTTGACAAAAATACAGTATTCAGTAAGCTTATGGTTGCTTTAAGAATCGGGACTATAAAAACTGTTCAGTTAACACAGCTTCTGGGGCCTTATTATGACTGTAATTGTTATATCAGCTTGTAATGACACTCACTGAAAACTATTTAAAATCTTATAAATACAGTATATAACAATGGCTACTTAGGAAAAGCAATGAAATAAGAGGTTTTACTAAATCAAAGTAAAGAGCCTTACAGATGAAACTGAAGCTGAATGGAACATCAAGAGGAAGAGTAGAACAAAGTCCTGTTTTTTAAGTATCTTCCAGAACAAAAGTAGCATTAGAATATTGTACAATATTCTACTTAAAATAGTCTTAATGCAGATTGTTAGCAGATGGTTAAAATGTAATATATAAAGCTCAAAATCAGTATGTGTGTGTACAGTATATGTATTACTATGTGCATATGTATATAGTAAGAAGGCAGACGCACCAAAAAAGGTTGAGGTACCTCCCTGAAAAGACAAATGATAACAGCATAAATCAAACTAGCTGTTTGAGTGAATCATGGGTGCTCTGTCCTGTGTGTTTGTGAGGTTAGCATCTGATACCAAATTCTGGGAAAGAGCCGTTCTTATACTCTGAAGACTGGGAACAGCTAGCGTTTTTTCTTGGCTGTGGGTTAGAAAGGAGAAGATCGCATCAGTGTCAGTACCCTGTCTTGTCCCAGGGTTACAGCCAGCAAGATAGTTCTCAAATCTACACCATAGTATCAGCCTCTCTCAAAATTTGCACACTTCCCTCGTCTGATCAGGGGAATGTCCCAAATGTCCCAAACCAAAATTTTAATCTTGGTGTACCTTTGGGTTGTTTTTTTCTTTTTAACTAGATTCTAGAAAGTTGATTCAGTTCATCTGTACATAGTTCTTTTTCAGGGAGATACGTTACATCACTCATCCAAGTGACTTCCTCAGTCTCAGTTGACTGCAGGTTTCTCCAACCTTATAAACAGTACCTTTGCATAATGACCGAAACTAGCACCATTGACTAACAATGGGCCGTGTGATCAATGATATGCAAATTGTCCATTGATCAATGGCCATGAGTACCATTCTCAGAGAGTTGGGGAATGGCTGCAATCACAGCATTGTAAGATGGTGAAAGATGTACCCTTACCCCCTCCTGGGTGCAGACATGGTTGTTCCTTTTTCACATAAATGGCCTCTTTGACTCCTCACTCAATCCAGCGTTCCTCCCTGTCCAGGATGTGCACATCTTCATCACTGAAAGAGAGACCACTGTTCTGTAGGTGTAAATAGACTGCGGAGTCCTGGCCTGACGAGGTAGCTCTTCTGTGTTGTGCCATCCCTTCGCCAGTGGTTGTTTGGTTTCCCCGATGTATAATTCACAGCAATCCTCTTGGCACTTAACTGCGTAAACTATATTACTCTGTCTGTCCCGGGGCTCCCGATCCTTGAGGTGGACCAATTTTTGCCATAGCCAGTTTTGGGGTTTGTAAACCACTGAGACCTGGTGTTTTGAAAAAATGCATCTCAGCTGTTCCAATACTCCTGACACATAAGGGATCACCATCTTTTACCATCTTACAATGCTGTGATTGCAGCCATTCCCCAACTTTCTGAGAATGGTACTCATGGCCATTGATCAATGGACAATTTGCATATCATTGATCATACGATCCATTGTTAGTCAATGTTGCTAGTTTCGGTCATTATGCAAAGGTACTGTTTATAAGGTTGGAGAAAACTGCAGTCAACTGAGACTGAGGAAGTCACTTGGATGAGTGATGTAACGTATCCCCCTGGAAAAGAACTATGTCCAGATGAACTGAATCAACTTTCTAGAATTTCCTTACCTGGATTATTGAGCATGCATCAAAACTTTTTTACTAGAGTTTGAACAACAGTTCCACCTGGTGGCTAAAAGCAAGTGAAACACCAGAACAGACTAAAGCCAGACTAGAAGACAAACTGACCAAAGCTTAAAATTACTCACCACTACAATGGTTGGTGCTGTTTCTAGTTATTTATAAAGCTGTTATCATCAAAGTAAAATATAATTTGCCCATAATTTTAAAATCACATGCAAACCACCGAAGCAAAAAATAATAATGTCCAATTACCACATGAAAATATTATAATGTAATATATAAGCATTTTAGAGCATACCTAAAATTGTGCATTTGCAGTAGTAACTAACTCCAAAAGCAAAAAGTATAATTTAGCACAAAGTAAAAACCGAAATAAATAATCTAAAACTGGATAAAAAACAAAGTGATGATGAAAAACAAAGTGATTAATAATATGATGAATTACTACACTCATCAAAATAAACATCAAAGGAAAATACAGTTAGTCTCTTGGAGCAGAGCAGATGCAGCCTTTGCAAAATTGACAGCCTATAGTAAAGTAAAGTAAATCCCACACTCAGTTACAAACAGAAGAAAGTATTAAGTCTAATAAAGCAAGATATAATAATTATATGTGGCACACCAGTGTTATTAAAGTGGTTAATTGATGGATTTAGGGATTGCTTTGTTGCAATCAGGAGGGTGCCCAGAACAGAAGGTAAGAAGAACAGGTTATCAGCAAGGTCTAGGATGACAACACTCTTCTTTGCAAACATAAAGCACAATATGCTGCCAATTTATTTATCTGTGAATTTAAAAGTAAAAAAAAAAAACAACAAACTGCTAATGTGGGTCAATCAACCATTTTAATGCAGATTGCAGTGTTATATATAAACTCATCACTACAAGGTTCACAAAGGTCCTTCCCAGCATAATTAATTTGCATGATTTTGATTTTTATTATTAGAATATAGATTGAGTTGATGATGGATGATGTAACCCTGATGTGGTTAAATAAATCTAGTTCTTTTAAAATATCATGCTGTGACAAAAAAGAAATCAGAAAGACTTGAAATCTAATCAATCACGGCAGAAGTGATTTTGTGTAATGAATCATTTTTGATAAATTATCTTTGATACAAGATGAATTGTGGTTATGACATTGATTATTGATACCACATAACTAGTATTTTCTTCCACATTATACATTATTTACAGCAAAAAAAATGTATAAAGATATTTAAACGTGTTGTATTAGATTAGCCTTTTTCAATCGAATAGCACCTAATAATGTATTTTTTTCTGACATTCAAGAAGACTTCCATAAGCTTCCTGTAGATATGCTGGTCTAAAACTTGTTATTTAACATGACATGAACATTGACTACACATAATGTTTTTTTCAGTCAACTGTTCTTGCACTTTTTGCAGTTTGTGATTTCATGGAAGAGTACACATGTCACCACAAACTGACTCCTGAGACAGGAGGCCTGTTGCAATGCAAGTGTTTTCTTAGCATTAACATTACTTTAGAAAATCAGTGTGATTGGTTTTCATGCAGTGGTATTCTGAACAAATCAACCAATAAACCACTTTCTCCTTTACACTAAACAGTCCTGTAAGGTCTTTATTTACACTTGATGCCTTTATTTCTGGCTATTTTAGTCACAATTTCACCTTGTTCATAATACACAGTACACATGAAGGCAATGTGAATAATCAGACTGGGTTCAAGCCAAGAGTTTTTTTTGCTGATATGTGATATACTGCATATAAATGTGTCACTTTAAAATGGGAGCTAATCTACCTCCATATTTCACAAAACACTTTTCTGAAGTCATGCTTTGTTTGTTTTAATGCATCTTAATTAATTGTTTCTTTTAATTTCTGTAAACTGCCACTGAATGCACATATGCCCATTGTGAAGTGAATATAGTATATTGTTAACTAAACTGTGAGTTATAATCCCTCCATATTTATTTGCTTTATATAATGTGAAGAGGACACTTCCATGTAATGTCATAACTAGGAAGTTAGACCCAAAAATAAATGATTTATTAGACAAGATGAACACAAGGGAAGGATTAGTATTCTGGGAATGCAAGGTATGAAATGAATAAACAAAAAAACAGTAGATAACACTCTGCGCTTAGCAAAACATGTTTCAAGCCATGGTGGCTCACCAACTGGTCCACCATCCAACATACTGTGCCAGAAGCACTAAAAATGATTTTCCCTCTCACATTCACAAGACAACTCAATAACCTACTAAGCTTCTCTGCCAGTTGAGACTTCCTCGCAACTTACCTCCCATCCTCATGTCCAACTAACCAATGATCAGCTGGTTAGCTCACTCAGAGGATATTAGCAGGTCAATCCCTATTGCCAGTCCACATACGAGAAACTCCCCCAGAAAGTCCTGTATTCTTCCTTGCAGGGCTCCCTTTGGTAATCTCAGGGATCACTTTTTTCCCTGAGCCACAATCCACAGTTACAGGGTAAGGTAAACTGTCAAAACTCAAAGCAGTAACCTTGAAGTACTTAATATGGACCCCAACTGCCGACCAACTTTCTAGCTATTCCTATGACCTACCTGCTAATCCAATTCCCAGGGCATAGCTGTGCACAGAAAATACCATAAACTGAAGAATGGCATAACCATCTAACAGTTGCTCATCCATTTGATGTGCTTTTCTGGACACATTTCTTAAAGCTGGACAACACACTAGTGGCTGTTGCTTAGTTTACCACTATTCTGTATACTCTTAATAACGTCCAGGACAAAAATCATTTTTCTAATGTTAGTTCCCCATCTCCTCCTAAGCCTTGTAACAGCTGGCACCATATATATGATGAAAAGGCAGACAAATTTCAACAAAAAATGTTTTTTTTTTTAAAAAATAAAATAAGAAATGAAAGGAAATAAGAAAAGGGCGGCACGGTGGCGCAGTGGTAGCACTGCTGCCTCGCAGTTAGGAGACACGGGTTCACTTCCCAGGTCCTCCCTGCGTGGAGTTTGCCTGTTCTCCCCGTGTCTGTGTGGGTTTCCTCCGGGCGCTCCGGTTTCCTCCCACAGTCCAAAGACATGCAGGTTAGGTGGATTGGCGATTCTAAATTGGCCCTAGTGTGTGCTTGGTGTGTGGGTGTGTTTGTGTGTGTCCTGCGGTGGGTTGGCACCCTGCCCGGGAGTGGTTCCTGCCTTGTGCCCTGTGTTGGCTGGGATTGGCTCCAGCAGACCCCCATGACCCTGTGTTCGGATTCAGCGGGTTGGAAAATGGATGGATGGATGGAAATAAGAAAAGCAGAACACAAAGTGAAAATCAAAACAAAAATATGTAACTAGTTTCACCTCAGGTTTCTAAACAACTCTTTAGCCTCTCCCTGAAAGAGTAGTTTGCACATTTACTACAAATTGCCGAATCCCTCTTTGAGGATAGGTCTGCAAGTCAGCTGCTCATTCCCTTAGAAAAACAGCTTGTTTTTTTTTCCTACAAGTCAAAAGAACTGCTGTTTGGTTGTTCTGCCATAGAAGAAAAAATAATGACAATGAGTAAATGTACTATTTAGGACTAGGTGAAGGACGAAACCAACAGAGAAGAGATGGAAAAAAATATTGTCTGAAACAAAACTGACAATTGCCCAAATTGCCAACCCAAAATCAAAGTCAATTAAGCACACAAAAAGTCTATTGCCTTAAAATCTTTAAATGCTATCACTGCAAAATCTTAATATCTAACACTGCAATCGTTTGTTTTAAAGACAAAGCCCAAAATGTTGGACACCAAGAAATGCATACTGTTACATTATGTACTAACCAGAAGTGATGTAACAACATGCAGCTTCCTAGCGCCACATGGTAGCGACGAGTACACATTGCCAAATATGAGATGACTACAGATACCAAAACAAATAATACAAAATGTCTGCCAGAATGAATAACAAAATACTGAACAGCTTCAAAATAGGCAAAATAATAATGAATTTCACAATGACAACAAATGATAATGATGACACAAATTCCACATACTATATTTTTATCATTAGTAGTGAAAGAGTCCTGAGCCTTCCTGAGCTCACACCTAAATGGGTAACTTGTACCCAAATTCCTGCTCTATTGGCATGAAGCTGCCATCTCTCAACATAAAGTCTTGTGGTTTCTTGACAGCCCACTGTGCTTCCCTTTCTCTTTAAGAAAATGGTAAGGCATTCCTAACATCTGTTATGTTATGCATCTTTTATTGTCCTAGGGACACATTGTATGTTTCCACCCATTGCAGCACTCTCTTCCTGAACCGGTGCCCCTGCTGTTCCACACTATCATGTTTATCTGTTCTCTCTATTGACAGTGCAGGCTTCTACCTTTTCAGTGAGTTCCGCTGTCCCCTTAGTGGTTTAATCTCCTCTCGTGGAATATTACTGAATTATTGTTTGGAAAATAAATGTGAAATCTACTCATGTGAACATGCTTATACAAATCCTATGCCTTTTCGACAATAAGTAGTTCTGCTTATGAAAAAATGACAGATTTTGCATTGTGGAGTATATTTGATCTTTACAAAGCTTTGTGTCATGGTAACTAATGTATTAAATGGCATTTCTGTGAATTTTTTTCCTTTAAATAAGTTTTGGTCAATTGTTGTTGAGTAACCAATAATAATACCAAATGCAACAAATATGCAGCTGCTCTTTAATTAGAGAATTATATGTATTGTTGTTGGCCATATTTGAACAAAGTATGATGTTGTAATTTTGTTTAAAGAGAGATCTGTAATGCAAACACAGTATACACTCTACAGTATTAACAAGGTAATTTTAATGTTATTATATACAGTACAGGTAGAAAATGTCAAGTCAACATTTTAATTTTAAATACTAGTCATTATTTTTAAAATGTAATGTTTATTTTTTGCCAAAATATTGGCAGTATAAGAAAAGAATTGTGCAGTATAAGATGCAATACACAAAACAGACAAACATCAATAACAGAGTCACCTGAAGTTCTTGTGCTAAAACTCTAACTTCTGTTTCTTTTTTTCTTGTTTTGTTACATAGAAACAATGACAAAATAAATAGGCTGAAGAGGATGTGTTTGCGTCTTACTAGGATTTAGTTTAACAGGTAAACATACTCTAGGAGAAGGTTTTAGAGAAGGCTCTCTAGATAAGCAATTCCACCGTTAATACTGTGGGGTTATGCACCCTTACATATAGAGCAAAACAGTTGTCTTATTTTTACAGATTTAAAGGAGATACTTCAAGCTGACATTTGAGTGATTTTATAATTTGAATGCACTGTAGCAAAGAATGTCAAGCAAGCAGCTAAATGACAGATATATTTGAATATGCAGTGTGATGCATTTGCCAAAATGAAAAGAAAGCTTGTTTTGGAGACAATGAAAAATGCATATGAATGCACCGTGGGGTATGAACATAGTGAAGTTACACTGCACAGTGAAAAAGCTGGGGGATTTTTTTGGGGGATTTTAAAATTTCCACTTAACACAAAAGATAAGTAAAATTGTAGGTATTTAGATAATGTAACTATTTAACATAACAAAGATGTAGTTGTTCTTTACTGGAAAATTACATATATTTGACAAAATATGATGTAGTATACTTGCATTGAAGAGGGTTCTGTTATGTATGTACAATTATTACTCTTTGTCTTTCTGCCGCATTAATGGATGTTCACTGGGTCCATCCAAGTTGGCTGGTTGCCTACCAAAATTCTGGAGATATTGGACCATGATTTTTTATGGTCAAATGCCATGTCTGATGCCAATTACCTATAGTATTTTTATAGAGGATAGGTTAGGAGCACACACTGATACAGTGGATTGCTGCACCCATCACATGCCAAACCAACTCAGGATCTCAGAATAGGACCCGAGTACAGCCATGCAACGGGTGACACCTCAGCACCACACTAGTTCAGGTGGAATGGAACAGTGTGAGGTTTTTTATACACAGTATATGCAAGAAATCAACTTGAAGTCCACCTTTTATTTTTTTGTTGTTGATACCAAGCAGTAATTGAGACAAAAGATCCAGAACCCTGTTTTACCAGGTAAAAGTGTTCACAAAACTTATTTTAACCTATTTTTATATTGATGAACAGGTTAATGCAGAAATGGCTAAATTATTAGCATTGATTTACATGTACTGTACAACCCACAATACTGAACTATTTAACATTTACTTATCACTCATTCTCAACACAGAATGCAGTGACCGATGTTAGCTACCTCAGTCTCAATATCTCATTGATGGCCGAAACAGGCTGCCTCAGTGTCAGTACCTTAGCTAGGGCCAGAAGTCGCCTCACACACGAGCTGCACTCCTGTTTGAGGCCCCCAAATCACTAACTATGAAAGGGCTACATTTTCAAACTAACTTAACAAAGGCCAAGAGCCTCTTCAAGAGCTACACTCTTGCTTGGACATCCCGGATAACTACCTTTAAAAGGGCTACACAAATCTAACAAAACGAACAAAGCTTACACCTGAACACACATGTAAGACATATTCCAACAAGGCTAGGAAGTTCTTCTGCCAGGTTTTCATTATCCTTCTGTTTCCTGGTCACTACCTCTGAAACAGCTGAACAAATTTATCAGTTGGGGCAGATAATATAAATAGGAAAGGCAAGTTTCAGTGAGATAATATTCAAACTTTAATTTAATTATTACTTATATTTATTGGCAGAGCAACTAGGTATCAAATATTAGAACTCAAAAGTAGAAGGAAGAACAATTCATATCAAAGTTTGTAAAAGCAAGTTAACTGAGAGGAAGATGTCCACGTAATTTAAAAAGTCAGTTATTCTTAATGCAGCTGCCTTTGTTCTTTCTTAGGTTCTCTGATAGCATGATGTTTTCCGTGTATCATAAGTACTATCTATACCCTCTCTCTTTTAGCAAACAGTGTGTTCTAACTTTAAAAGCTGTTTATCATCCCTACATTTTTAAAGCCTTACTAAAGTCTTGTGTCATCTGCCTCTTTCAAAAGATGTATATTGTTTGCATTACACCAATAGAGGTGCTTTCTTTTATACTGTGGCTTGATGGCTATTTGTAGTAAGCTTTATCAGTATAAATTGGACAACTGATAAGTTCCCTAGGTCCTTCTACCCATCAACCCAAAGTTATTTTAAGGTAGTTACATTTAAACAATAAAAAAAACCAAACCCATATTTCACATCTTCTTACAAACATATACACACTGGTTAGTTTATCTAAGCTTAAACATAAATATTCTAATGTTTAGCAACACTTGTTCTTAAGGTTTGCTTTACATTGGCATATTTTCCCAGAGCTCTCTAATTCCATGTCCATTTGTATCTCTTAACTTAGCACTCTGCTAAACATAATGTTATCCCTATCAATTAGCTTAACTGATAGTTCCAAAAAAGAACAGATGTAATAGACCTCTTTTCTAAAGTGGTCTCAAACTTGAGAACTGGTGCCCTGCCTAGGGTATGTTCTTCCTTGTATTTGATGCTGCTAGAAAGGCCACAACACTCACCATCCTATATATGGTTAAGTAAATTTAAGAATGTTAAGGTATGTTACATTAAGCAAAAGCAACATCTTTAATAATTTAGAGAGAACAGATGGGTTGTCAGCATAATTCTGAACAGGCCAAAAAAGTTTTGGAAGCAAAAAAACTGCATCAAACTTAGTTAATAGGTATTTGCAGAGAGTTGTTCTGCATAGATAGATCAACAGTAAATGCTCTTATTAAATTATATACAGTATACTAAATATCATAAACCGCTATTGGCGAGTTTTCAAATTAAGTGCTTCTTAGGTAAAAATCAGAATCTGGAAGATGATGCCGTTGTCAAGTCAACTGGAAAGCAGTCCAGTTATTCGTCTGTGACAGTTGCATTTTCATCTTCTTGGTATATTTTAATGGAAGTTTTTGCATTAGCAAATATAATATGTAGTTTTCAAACTAAAAATTCCTTTTAGAAGTGCCAGGGAAAGAACACTTTACATAAAAAGACTGACAGACCTTAAGTTGATCTGAATTTAAAGAAATAATAGAAAGAACAACATTCAGCTTAGATCACAAATGACAGCCCTAGGAAACATAAGGAAGAAATGCAGATGTTGGTTGAAGATTTTTGGGATACATGACATTAAATCAGTGAATGTTTCAACTGCTGTTTATACATTGAGTAGGAAGGCAGATCAAGTAAGTAATGCAACTGAGATGTAAAAAAGCTGTGTGTTTTATATGCTTGTAGTTTATGGACGTCTAAAGACCGGCATCTTTGAAACAGGTGAAAAAATCTTGTCCACAGCTAACCTACCTGCAAATGGAATCTTCCGAGCTGACACTGACAGCAGTCCACATGGAACATGAGGTCATACTGGCAAATTAAGTGGCAGCTTGTTTATATCAAAATGAAGCCAAGTAACTGAAGGAAACCTGATTCATTACCAACGTTGGCTGACACTGTACACCTGTTCACATCATTTGCTGCATGACTACTAACTTATAGTGTGCCTGGATACAAAATTGTACTACTCTCTAAGTTCTCATCTGCCACTTTTTATTATTCGTAAGCTGTATTCAAGCAAGTGTATTTTTTTACTAATGGTAGTTTGTTTAGTCCTACTGATCATTGTGCCTGTTGCCACCAATCATTCTCTAACTTCTTATTCTTAGTTATTTTGATAGAATGTCTGTGTTCCTCTTTTAGTGGCTCTTGGTGATTTGCAAATTAATGCTGTTAAGTTTTGCTCTCCTGTGTTTATATAATGCCATTCATACTCATCTTTTTATGCAATATCATCAGGTAATATTAGTTGCATTTCATGTTGTAGTAAGCCAAGCTAGAAAACCATATACATGTGGCAGAGCAGCAAAAAAATGCATGTATGTAATGACAACAATCATGTTACCTTCTATGGTTATGACTGCATCCTTATGTTATGAAGTTCTAGGTTCAAATTTTACCCCAGTGCATTTTTCATATTTCTCCATTGATTTTTACCCAGGAATTCTAGTTTTGTTGTCATGTCTAATATCATGCATATTCGAAAGAATGGTTACTTTGAATTGGCAAAGAATGAGTAATTGTGCCCTACAACAGATTAACATCCCCATCATGATTGGTTCCTGCTGTGTACTTTGTGATGATCAGATATACCATGAATGTATTTAGGGTGGAACAGGTTCCAGTCCTTTGTTTATTTAACGGAGCAAACAACAGGTACACTTCACTGAGCCTGAAAAGCTGTGTCATGTTATGAAGTAGAAGTTTAGATACCAAACATCTCAGTGGCCTAATATGCTTAATCCATAATAACACAATCAACATTAACAGGAATTAGTGCTGGGCAACAATTACAATTTTAATCGCGATTAATCACATGATTGTCTGCGATTAATCACGATTAATCACAGACAATCACATTGTTATGCACAAAATTCAATAATGAACTCAAAAGTAGTATATTGCGTGTATTTGGTTTGCAAACACTTTAAACCAGTGTTTCCCAACCTTTTTTGAGCCACGGCACATATTTTACATTAGAAAAATCTCACAGCGCACCACCAAACAAAAATGTCACAAAAAGTACTTGTAATGGAATATAAAGATCTAGTTTTAATTTACTCACAATTTATTTATTCAGTGTGAAACCTGGGCCTGTTTAGTTGAAGACAACACTGATATAAACGCAGGAATTGAAGAAAGACACACACAAAGATCTTCTTCAACAGCTCTGAGTCTCTCTCTTTTTTAAGTTTTTATAGCAGTCATGCTTGAAAAGCCAAGCTCGCATACATAGTTTGTGGAAAATGGGAGCAGGGCTGAAATAGCTCTACTTGCCAGAATGTGGAACTCCTTGGCAACAGTCTGCCAAAAACTGTCTAAAGGTAGATCAGCAAAGCTCAGCTTTAAACCATGATTTTCTCTCAGTACAATTATTTCCTCCTGCTCCTGCAAAGTCACGTCCTTTCCAACTGCAGCTGAGCTATATGGGTTCCTAACCCAGTCAAGGCAATCAATGGAAACTGAAGGAAAATAAAATGACAACTTCTGTTCAAGAGTTTTCAAATGCTTGCCTATTGTCTCACACAGTGCAGCAATGTGGATACCTTGCCATTTGTGGGTGTGTGGGAAAATGTCAAGTTTGGCACATTCCACATATTGTTGCCAGAGCTGCACCTTTGAACGAAATCCATTTATTTTATCTGCACTTGTGAGCAGGTTTTCATTTCACCCTTGTTTGCTGTTTGCTACTCATGCACGCGCAGGGAATCAAGGTCAAATCAACAAAGCTAACTTTCTTTCTAGCAAAAGCGTATCGAAAAGCACTGTAAAATGAAGATCACTGATTTCTATCGATCGCTAGCAAGACTGAGGCTTTCAAAATAATAATAATAATAACAAAAACTGCGTTAACGGGTGATAAAATAATTGTCATTAACTTGCCCAGCCCTAACAGGAATATAAAATAAAACTGAAGTGTAAATAAAAAATCCACAATTTATAGCTGATGAAATATAGAAAAATGTATAAAGCTGGTTATTATATGAAATGCAGCAAAAGAATAAGGTGTGTTTCATTACAGACTTCTAACAAATAAAATTCATCCACTAGGTTTCTAAAGGATTTATTAGGTTTGGCGATTACCCAATAATTCCACTATCCATTTTGCAGTGGTGATAGATATGTTTTCATATTTAAAAAGGGCCATCAGTCTTTATATAGAGGAAGCAGACAAAACAAAGGAAGCAACTTGTATTTACAGGTGTTATACAAGACTAGACATGTATGACATGAGGCTATGTGTATTATTAGTTTTACATTTTGCTGACACATTCACCTAAGTTGATATACATGTATAAGATGAGGATACAAGTGTTTACAACTGAACCAGCACAGGCAGTTTAAGTCATTTGTTCAGCATCATACAGTGAGCCTGAGGAGGAAACTGAGCCAGCAGCCTTTTGACTTAAGGTTCATGACTTTAACCAGGATTTCATACACCAGCCAGTGTAACACATCATAAGTCACAGAGAGGACTGTTCATGAATAAGGTTAGGTAGCTGTTCAAGCTCAAGTTTACAGTAGCTCAAGTTGAGTTCAAGCTCAAGTTTATTGAATAAAAACTGAATGATTAGTGCTTCATTCTACTGCATATTGGCAGAAACATCTGCAAAGACAGTAACGGAGTTTGGCTTCAACTTGCTCCTCAATATATATATATTGTGGACACTACAGGGCACTGCAGCTCCTCAAACCCAGAACACAAGTGCAGTTCCACAGTCAAAGGCTTCAAATCAAGTACCTTATACAGATTTCAGTTCCCCTTCAATAGACTTTCTTCCACAATAAATCCTCCATCTCTCCTCCTGCAAGCTTTGTCCACCTGCTACCCGAGTCTAGGTCGCCTGGATGAGGCCAGATGTCTCCTTTTATCTCAGGACCCAGAAGTACTTCTGGTGTCAAATAACTACAGTCTGGCAGCACTTCCAAGTCAGGTGGAGCCTCCTTCGAGGTGTACACCTTTCTTATAACTCCCTCTGGCAGCACCCACACACCCCAACAGGGTTATTCTCTGAGACTACATGTCCCAAGAATGCCATGCAGGAGTATGAATGGGAGTTCTACTAGAGGGAGGCTGCAACATAACATGTTTGGGGAATAAACAGCCCCCACAGCCAGTTTTTCCAATTTATCCCAGGCAGGAAAGGTGCTGAAAACACATCCAGCCAAGACACCTGCCCATCCACTTGGAGCTTCCAGTCTGGGCAAGGAACCATCTTTTTTCTTGGTATGAATGGTCATCCATTCCCCTATGGCTTCCCGTCTGGGTAAGGAACCTTCCCCTCTCCTGTTCAATGGTCACACAATCAATACAGTATTTTATTAAGGAAATCTATAATTTATTGCAACTGTCTGTCACAATATGTGAAAGCTGATAGCAGGCAAACAGCATCCTAAAATTCATATTTGCTACTGTAATCCACCGACATTCAGGGATTGTGATCATCTCACTTCTATGGGAGGCAGTGACGTTTCAGTGAGGCATGCTGAAATATTTCCTTTAGGCTGCAGCCCATTGGGATGTTTTGGTAAAGAAAATTATATTTATGCTGATTAAAAAATGTTTTAGAAAGTGAAAACATTTCATGGGATATTTTTTACAAATTATTCCCTTGTTGACAGCATTGAATGCCTGTACAGAACCGGAAGCTTAGAAAGAGCATATTGTAAAAGGTGCAAATGCAATAAATCAAAGGAAAACCTTCTAAGGTAAGCCAGTAACCTTACTAACAGAGCACACCATTGATAGATTAGTATGTAAATGCAACTATAAAATCCACAGAGGTCCAAAATTAATTTACAGAAAATTGGATGTGGAAGATAAATCTTTAGCTGTTGCAATAACACTTTTAATACAAGGCAGCTTGCAGCAATTACAGAGCACAAAGAGATTCAGTGAATGTGAAACTCACAGAGGTTGGGAAAAGAATGGAAGTATTTCTGTTTGCCATCTTGTGCTATTGCTTATCTCTTAAGCTGGTCTGCATGTAAGACGAATGCATCAGCTTGTTTTCTGTTTTGTTTGGAAAGTGCTTTGGGCATCCTACTGCCATCAAGTAATCATTTATTCTGGGTGGAATTAATGGGTATCATTCAACAGACTCTGCCATCAGTGTGACCTTCTATTCTATGGTCCTTGAAGGTAGCACTGGTCTCTGTAGGACAGTATTCTGTGCTACTTTTTTTTTTGTTTTCTTGTTCTGTCTGATTATAGTGTTTAGACAGATTTTCGACAGAATTTAGAAACTGATTTTTACTGTCTAGTAATTTAATTCCTTGTGGTTATTAGAAGAGAGGGTGTGTTTTGGCATAGGGGTTAGCACTGCTTCCTCATAGTAATAGACTCTTTGGGTCAAATCCCAGCAAGTCTTCCTCTTGTTTGTTGAAGCTATCTCTATGCATTTCACTTTTCTCACATTGTTCAGGAATGTGCAGCTTACGTTGATAGACAATTTTCAGTTTTTCTGGTGTGACTGAGTTTGTCCTTTAATGGACTGTAACCTCATCCAGGGTGCCAAATGCTGTAAAGATACCCTCAGACACCTGGTAACACAATGTTACAACAGGCGAGTATAGAAAATGAATGAACAGTTACTTTGAAAGTGTAAACTCTGAGTGTTTGAAATTAAAATATCCCATAATTTGAACGGGTAGTTCTCAAATTGGACTTTAGCTCACCTGTGGTATTTAGTAAGAATGGTTCCTTGTGCTCAATGTGTAGATGATCATTCAAAAGCTGGTTTTGCATTTATAAAAAAAAAACTTGTAAAGAGACACTGTAAGAATCAGAACATTTCTTCATTTTATTTTATTTTAAATGCAATGCACTGCCTTTGTTTCCCTTCTAATCTTTAATAATTTCTTTTAATGACTGCTCCAAGATGTTTATTTATGGGGGATACTACTCTGAAATCATAAGCAAAAGCTACTATTTCATTTTACTTATTAAGCTTCTTATTACATTTTTTTGCATATTTATATGATGGCCTATCACAAACTTGTCTCATTGATTAGTTCTAATGTGGATGTAATTGCCGCCTTTCACAGTACTTCAATCACAGTTCGCAGGCCAAGGATTTAAAAATGAAGGTTTTACCCAGCTCCTCAGAGGTATCAGATAATCCGCTGAGCACGTTTGAGCTTGAAAACTGCCATATTATAAATCAGACTCCTACACTACAGTTCCAGCATTCTGAAAAATCCTATAATTGACATCAAGCTCTGTTTGATTGGCCTGCTTAACCCTCTCACCATTGGCCTATAGATGATGCCATAACTTTTGCAGCATAGATTATTTTCCACAGTCTGATCCCTGGTGTTGATCTGAAAGCACATAAAGCAGTTCTGCATAGACAACTGTAAGCATAAGATTAAGTGGTGATATAATCTTTCTTTTTATTCAATCATTTTCTGTATACTTTTTCAGTTTTTTTCTCATCACATTAAAAGGTGTGAAATATGATAGCAGGTAATGACCTTCACTGCAGTGACAAAGATATAAAGCAAGATTTATAATGAGAGATATTTAAAAAGAACAGCTGTTAGACCTGGTCTATTTTTATTGTAATTTACATTTAATTGGAAATTTTTCAGTTTAGAAAATCTGTGATTCACCCACTCAACATCTCCTCTCAGATATTGCAACTGTATATATGTTACACTAAACAGTCAAGAACATTTTGATATATGTCCACCTTTAGCAAATACAATTTGATCGTGTGATATTATGTAACACAGCATTAACATGATTGACCAATGGCTTTTTAAGATTCCTATGGAATTTATAACATTTTCTCTGTCGGAGACCCTCAGTGATTAATCCATTCCATGTCCTGTCTGCACAATGTACTGAGCTGCAGCAGGCATAAGCCTCATTTCTGTTTCACTCTGACATTTAAAAAGTCATAGTATTCTTCAGATGCATTAGTTATTTTTTATGTTTACTAACCTTAGCTTCCACTGTATTATATATCTTTGCAACTGTATACTTAACTTCCTTCTCATGTAATTTTTGAGTTCAAATTATATTAGCCCATTCTCAATGTTCATGCTGAGTGGGGTGTAACTTAAGAATTAATTGATGTCTTTCTGTTGTGGTCAAAAAGCGAATTCTGCTCATAGTGACATCTTTTTTAAAAGTGCAGAGCACTGGGAGATCTTGCATACCTGTTTTGGAGATCTCAAAAATTTGTTCTGATACCTGTCTAGTATGTAATTAATTTTTATGCGAAACATGAAATGATTTTGGGAATGTTAATGTATTTATGTAAATTCTCCTCAACAATTAGGTCACCTAGTAAAATAAAGGCATCTATAAAATAAAATCCACATTTTCCGGTAAACTTTGGTCTGGTAGCAGTACTGGGAGAAACATGATATAGCATTTTGTATTTGCTTGATAAGCTGAGAGCATAATTTGCATTATCATGTATTTTGTCCCTTTTACAGGTGTTACATTAAAATATCCAGCAGTTGCAAATGTTCAACATCTTTTTTTATGTCACATCCATTCTGCTGTGTAGTTTAGCTTTATTTATATGTGTATCTGTTCCTTTAGTTATATGTTTGCTTTTAAACTTGGACAAAAAAATAAATATTTTGATATAATCAATTGGACAGGGTGTCACTTATGATAATATGCACACTGCAACCTTTGAAAATATTACCTGAACATTAGTCAAGCAGGATTATTTCCATAAATATGCCACTGCATGAACTAGGTATAGCAAAATGCTGAGTGACACTTACACACAATGATCAATTCATAGTTGCAAAAGTTCACATAAAATGTGTTTGTGCTATTCTGAACTGTATCATTAATATAACTTTTTCTTGACAGCAAGCCAGCATCTTTCCTTAAAGTTTTGGATACTTGATTGGAAGCAACCCTGTTCAGGGCACCAGTTAAAGTTCCTACATATACCACACATAGAATCCTATTAGCATGCATTTTCACCTTAAAAAATGGTGTCCAATTTCTGTTATTGATATTATTGAAAGTTAATACCTGGAAGTGAATTGCTGTCTCTGTTCCATAGACAACTAGACAATAATCACTGAAAGAAATGTCACACAATCAATCACAGTCTTCACACTCCCCGCATAGCAAGCTGTATACCTGGGAAAAAAGAAATGGATGCAATTTACTTCATAACACATGGAGGACTAAACTTTTTTAAGTTAAATCAGGTAAACTTCCATAATTATCTTCACTGACTAAAACCAATCAATCCATAAATACATGAGGAGAATGTCTAAACTCCATGCAAACCCTGGTGCCCTAAGATCTGAATGACAGCATAGTGCTACCACTCTGCCCATGTTAAAACATCTGTACTAAATTTAATAAACTCTAACCATATTTAAACTAAATGTAAGCTTATAACATCTGTTCAGTTTTTCACATTTGATTACATCCTACATACGTGCAACCTCTCTATCTCGCTAGTTATGAATAGACTACTGTAATATTCATGTGAGGGGATAAGCTTCTATATAGTTAAGTATGTATGGCAACATTAGGGGTGTGCCTGGGGCAAATGTCAAAACTCCACCCATGACAGCTGATGCGAAAAAACAACCAAATAGAATATGAATGCCTACCTGAAGAAAATATTTCACTATTACTTCCAGTTTACTTTTGTTGTCATAAGCATGCCTCAGAGATGTGGAAGGCACTTTTTTTTGCAGCCGAAAGAAGAAGAAGAATAACCTTTGCTCCTTCAGAGTCGAGATGTTAGGTAAGTTTTAATACTTTTGCTTTCATGATTGGACCCCGTAACTATCTGACTTCCATTTTAAAGCAGAAGAGCAGGCTAGGTATTTTTTTTAATTTATGAAAAACTAGCTGTGCAACCCATCTAAGACAGGTTGAAATCTAAGTAATCAACATAGACCACAGCGTTAATGTTTGCAGTGCCCCAAGTAATGTGTATATCCCTGTTATATGTCATTTAGTATGGGGTTTGTAAAAGTAGTGTTAATGTTTGTGTGTGCCATCTGTTGGAATGAAAACTGCAATACATTTTATTACTAAAAACGTTTATAATATGCCATCTTTTGGAGACACAAAGACACATATCCTTTTATTAAAGTAGATGTTTCACTTTAGAACAGAATTTCATGTGGGAAATTAATATATACCATGATAGTGAAGATTTATTGTTGACTTGAAAAGCACCAAACTTATCTTTTAAGATATTTGTTTGTATTTTGTACTTTACATTGGCCATACTTATCCTGATAGCCTGGATACCCTTTTGTGTGTATATGCATAGTTCTGTTAAAACACTTTAGAGTGGTATGCTTTTTGTAGGACACCATACAATGTAATGATAATAAGATAAGAGATATGGAAGAGAAAAAAATAAGACAAGTGTTTGATCAAAATAAATGAAAAGGAATAATGGCTTATTTAAGACTAAAATACTTAATAACTCATGCCTGTAAGAGATTTATAAGTGAGCAACAGATGATTATATGATGAGCCCAGTGAATACTCAACATTTTTACCTTTTGCTGCCAAAACAGACACTCCACAAGGAGTGACAATAGGTAATAATTAATCACTACAGTATATCTGTTAAACAGCAAGTATAAAGTGCTTGCATTTGTAATTGACTGGAATCTGTCCTATTCCATGTTGTGTCCAAAAGAAATTCACTAAGAGGCGTGTAGAAGCGAAGCCGAAGTTTATTTCCTTTTCACTTTCCAGAAACAAAAGAAGAGAGCGTCATACAGACAGATTCTCACCAGTGCCCCTACAGCATCCACCATGTGCCTGGACTTTTGTCATAAAATAATATACATACAGTGATCCCTCGCTATATCGCGCTTCGCCTTTCGCGGCTTCACTCCATCGCGGATTTTATATGTAAGCATATTTAAATATATATCGCGGATTTTTCGCTGCTTCGCGGGTTTCTGCGGACAATGGGTCTTTTAATTTCTGGTACATGCTTCCTCAGTTGGTTTGCCCAGTTGATTTCATACAAGGGACGCTATTGGCAGATGGCTGAGAAGCTACCCAATTTACTTTCTCTCACTCTCTCTTGCGCTGACGTAGGGGGGTGTGAGCAGGGGGGCTGTTCGCACACCTAGACGATAGGGACGTTGCTACCTTCTGTGTGCAGCTGCTTCCTGAAGGACATGCTGCACGGTGCTTCGCATACTTAAAAGCTCGAAGGGCACGTATTGATTTTTGCTTGAAAAACAAACTCTCTCTCTCTCTCTCTCTCTTTCTCTGCTCCTGACGGAGGGGGTGTGAGCTGCCGCCTTCAACAGCTTTGTGCCGCGGTGCTTCGCATACTTAAAAGGCAAACAGCCCTATTGATTTGTTTGCTTTTGTCTCTCTCTATCTCTGTGACATGATCACGCACTCCTTTGAAGAGGAAGATATGTTTGCATTCTTTTAATTGTGAGACAGAACTGTGATCTCTGTCTTGTCATGGAGCACAGTTTAAACTTTTGAAAAAGAGACAAATGTTTGTTTGCAGTGTTTGAATAACGTTCCTGTCTCTCTACAACGTCCTGTGTTTCTGCGCAAATCTGTGACTCAAGCATGACAATATAAAAATAAGCATATAAACATATGGTTTCTACTTCGCGGATTTTCTTATTTCGCGGGTGGCTCTGGAATGCAACCCCCGCGATGGAGGAGGGATTACTGTATTACATATGGAATATATGGGTATATGGAATATATCATACACATTTCACGTGGAAATACATTTTACAAAATACCTAGCCTCTCACAATAAAAAATTTCAACTTTATTATCTTACGTATTCTTAAACCAAAAATAAAATAGCGTCCCTTTCCAGAACAAATAAAAAAAATGGGAGTGGTCTCCCCTAGACTTTCTTGCATACTCAGATATGGGGATGGATATTTGAGGAGTAAACCTCAGGACAATGATTATATTTTTATATTATGAACATTAAAGAACCATCAACAATTAATCAAATCAAATTAATAATATATTGAACAATTATTATAAAAGTAAAGTTGAATTAATCGGACTCTGCAGCTGCATGAAGGTAAAGTGCCACTTCCGGTTAGCAGAAATAGCCCAAAAGTTGCTAGAAATACTTGTATACAAAATTTGGTTGACCAAAGTGAAAGTGTACTCAAGTTATCGTGTTTACATACATACACACACACAGACAGACACACAGACATAATTCCAAAAATGATATTTTCGGACTCAGGGAGGTCTAAAACATTGAGATCCATCAAAATCTCAAAATGGAATTTTTGGAGGATTCCAGTACATTCCTTTTACTTCGCATACAAGAAAGTCTGGGAGGTCTAAAATGTCGAGATTCATCTAAATCTCGAAATGGAATTTTTGGAGGATTCCAATACTTTCCTTATACTTCGTATATGAGGAAGTCAGAGAGGTCTAAAATGTTGAGATTCATGAAAATCTCGACATCGAATTTTTCGACGATTACAATACTTTCCCTATACTTCGTACATGAGAAAGTAAAAAGAACAGGGCATCATACAAACAGCTTCTCGCCAATGCCAATTAAATAATACATCAAATAGATTACTAATTATTATAAACACTAACTATAAACAGAAACTAATACAAAATAAATAAAATAAAATTTAACAAAAAAAATTGAAACCCAAAATATACGTTTCGTATAGCACACTGAATTACATTAAAACACCATGGTCCCACGCTAAAAGAATACACACTTTTTATTTTTTTTAATTAAACATACAAAGATTACATGTAAAAACTAAAAAAAATGACTTATTACTCACTTGAGTATTTCCAAATAATATATATTGTATGTCAAGTAAAATAAAGTAAAATAATATTAGAAAAGGCTTGGGGAGAGCTGAAAATATGATACACCAAGTATCTGGAAGCTTAACAAAGAGGCCCCATACATGCAGTCTGTAGGGTGTGACCTTAATTAGTGCCTGTACTATAACATACAATCAGTAGGCAATTAACTATATACAGGAACAATTGATTTTGAGGAAGTTCATAACTAAAAGCTGCAAACAAATTACAAAAGACAAATTACACTTTGATACACATTTTAATAGCAATACTGTATATGTAACTCATATTCAGCAATTAATCAAACAAAATTACAACTTTATGAAATTACACTTTCTGTCCTTGTTTAATTTATATGCATTTTTATGTGCTATATTATCCTGTTCTTCAAATGAAATATATGAACCCACATTTTGTAACATATTTAAAAGCAAAAATACCTGTTGCAGTGTTTATGGATGTGTTTAGGCAACACTGCTGAACCTGAGGCTTATCTGATGACCTGAAGTGAGAATGCAGAGGATCATCTGGGGGCTTCACCTTGAGACAGCTCTCACCAAAGCACATGAAGCTTCTGTAGCTATAGTAATCGTCATCAGCAGATACTGCCTTGTTTGATGGTCTTCTGTGGTGATTTGTCCAATTCTAATGCATTTTAACTGCTATTCAATTTCAGTTATCTTTCATTTGAGAGGATCTTGTGTATAACAAGCAATCCCCAGTAAAGTGGTTTACTGAGTCAGGAACCCATTATAAATTCAAATTACCTTTTTTGAAGGGTTTGCGGAGGTCACAGTAATTCAAAACATAGAGCAAAATGCTCTTTTAGTCTTTAGACAAGTAGTCGCTGTTGGCAGGGGGCTTTAGAAGAAGAAGAAAAAAAAAAACAATATATAACAACAGTGTGCTGACAACTGCTCAGATGTCTTAACAAGGTTTATTTTAACATGTCTATAATTATTAGGAACAAATTACCTTTGCAATTGCTGCACTTTCTCTAAATCTCCTACCTGTAAATTGGAAAAACACCTTTAATTCTGAATTTCCACTTAAGTATGTCATGCCGCAAACAGGTGGGTCACAACACGATATGAAAAGCAACTTTCATTCACTATGTGACTGTGAGCAGATCATTAATCTAAATATCCTGCAGTTAAAAGAAATATGTTGCAGTTCTCTGTTTATTTGTGTAAAACACATTGGGATTGCATTTCACTCATGGAGTTTACATCTTCTCCCTGTGTCTGCATTTGTTTTCTGCCAGGTCCTCTGGTCTTCTTTCTATAGTCTCAAAGAAGTGCAAGTTAGGTTGGCCCTGGGGGAGTATGAGTGTGTGTGAATGTGAGGTCTGCAGTGGACATTGTACAGTGCCGAAGGAATAGGTTTAAGCCTCCTATGACCATGAGTTGGATTAAGAATATCTAAGAATGTTATGTGCATTTTACACAGGAATGCTTTTGTCAAGAAAGTCCATTTATTTCTAATACCACTTATTTTGTACAGAACCATGTAGAGCCAGAGCCTGTATCAGCATAATTTAGGGTCAAGGCAGGAACAAGCCCTAGAGAAGATGCCAGTCCTTCATAGGATAAAGTCAAATTTCTTCATACTGGGCCAGTTTAGTCTGTGGACTACCAGGAGGTGCACCAGCCACTCAAACACCCGACACGACAGACACAAATGCCGTAAAATAGAAGGCTTTTATTCCATGGGAAACATTTCCAGTCATTTACTACTAGCACCAATCATAATACAGCCCAGAAATACAGCACTTCTGTTTCCTTCCTTCCTTCCTTCCTTCCTTTGCCTCAACTCCTCCACAGGAAACCGGCATTGCACTTCCTCCTGACTCAAGTCTGTATGGCAGTAGGCTCCTTTTTAAGTGGCACCCAGGAGCACTCCACGTGGCTCTTTAAGGAGGTCTGGAATTGTTCCTAGGTGTGGCTGAAGCCCAGAGTAGGGCTCTGCATTTCCCACAGCTCCCCCTGGTGGCATCCATGGAACCCAACAGGGCTGTGCCAACAAATAGTAATTCCCATACAGCCCCGTGGGAATCTGAGGTGCTGTTGCAATCCAGGTGGGCTGCCAAGTAACAGGTCAAGGAAGACAGTGCCCTTCAAAAACCATCTCCACCTGTCCTTCCTTTAAGGAGGCATCCCGGCCGGGTAAAGATGCCGGCCATCCCTCACAAGTCATATTAGTTAAACTAACATCCATGCCTTTGAAACGTACAAGGAAGTAAATAAAAAGAGAATGTGTAAGAAAGTGATGAAGCCATGATTCAAACCTAGGACTCTAGGGCTGTGATATAGCACAATGCAGACCACAGCACCTTAATTCCATACTTTCACTATTTATATTTGTTGTTATCCTGCAAATTATACAGATAGTGAATAGGCTTGGATTTGACACAAGCACTTGGAAATCAAAGGCAGCAATTCTAACCACTGTGCTACCACATCATGAAATAGTTATCCTAAATATAATGAATAACATGCTAATGTAGCACTCAAGTTAGAATGGTTTCTCTTTGCATGTTTGTCTTGTTTTTTGTTTTTCTCCCTCAGTCTAAATTCCTGCTGTCAGGTTTTATTCCTCATGGTAAATTAGCCAAGTGTGTTCATTCTGATGCACAAGTTGTGGAGGAATTGTATCCAGTTTAGAAAGGAAGCCAGGTTTGCTTTTTGCTTTTGACATCATGGTTCCCAAATGAAAGGTACATTTTACTAATAATGGAGATTAATTGTGATCTACCTTTATGCTCTTTGAAAAATGTTCATCCATTCATTATCTATAACAGGGGTGGGCAATGTCGGTCCTGGAGAATCGCAGTGGCTACAGGTTTTCATTCCAACCCAATTGTTTAATTATAAACTAATCCTTTCCAATCTGAGACCTTATTTAATTTTATGGCTTGTTAGTCTGCAATGTAAGATTCTTATATCATAGATTTTTTCCTTTCCAAGGATATCATCAAAATGATTTTCAGCCTGTCACATTTTCTATTAAGTGTTTTAATAAATCAAACAGTGCATAATGAACACACAGAGATGTAAATCGAAACAAGCTAAATGGTGAACTGCTGACTGCTTTGTCATTTACATCTTATTGCTAATAAGGAGCCAGTAAAACAGTGAATGCAAATGTTTAAGATTGAAATAAGCAATTAAGGGTGGGGAACCTTAGCAAGTGAGACCACTAAAATGAACCATTAAAATGTCACTTGAGCAATAAGTGCTTCATCAGCAGTAATTGACTTCTCATTAAGAAACTGGGTTGGAACAACAACCTGCAGCCACTGTGGCACTCCAGGACCAACATTGCCCACCCCTGATCTATACCCACTTTGTCTATTGTGGGCTCACAGAAGGCAATCCCTATTCTAGCAGCATCAGGCACATGGACAGCAGCACCACTGAGATTTTCAGCAGCAGGCACTGATACACATGCATACAGCCACACTCAATCAGAATAGACCATTTTAGAGTTACCAGGTGATCTATACTTCATATCCTTGTACATGGAATAAAAACCAAAAACCCAGTGAAATACCCAAATGACTACATGTAAACACCATACACTGTCACTGAGTCGAAATTCTAGCTGTTTGGACATGTTTTTGTTCCAATGTGATGCATCTGTTTGTTTCCTATACAAATCATGTAAGGCCAGGTTTATACTTCACGTGACGCAACGCTTGCTCCAGCGGACACTCCTGCTATGCAAGCGTTTTACTGTTTATACTTGCGCGTGTACTTTACGTAAATCTGGAGGAATCCACCAGGGGGCAGTGCGAGATATAATCACGGTGAAAAGAGATTCGGCTTCGCTGTGTTATGAATTGCCTGGAACACCCATCAAAATCATGACACCTTACTGCAATATCTCTGAAAAGGATGTTTAATGATTAAATCCATCAATCCAAGGATGTGCACATTCCAGCTAGTATTGGGCACAAGGCAGAAACAATCCCTGGACAGGGCATCAGCTCATCACAAGGTGAGTACAAGCACTCATATACACTAGCGTCATTTTAGTGTCACCAAATCTGCATATCTTTGGAAGGAAATACCAGCAACGTGACTCCCTGCAAGACAGCAGCGCTATAGCTACGCCACCGTGTCATCCCTATGTGTGTAATTATTAATAGTATTCATTATTTAAACGAAATTAACGATTTATCTGTAAAATGTAACATAAATACTTTAATACATTTCATCATGAAAGTGATATCAAGTATAAATCTAAGGATTCTAAATGTGTAGACAGTTGGAATTTCATACATTTAATGTGTTCTGTGTGGTGATCTATTGCTATTTGCTGCTGCTGTCAGGTCAGGAGGAAGCCTCAGAAGCTAGTAGAGATTAACAACTGGGATGACATTTACAACAGTCTACTTTAATGATGTAAGTAAACTATGAGGTTAAAGTGGATATTTCAAGATTAAAGCCGAAATTTCCACTTTAATCACAAAATACACCTTTTCACCATGTCCTTAATATTTTTTTTCTCTGTGGCTCAAATATAGCGCTGTACATTATGTTGCTGTTGTGAAGTTGCAAAAAAAAAAAAAGATGGTACACTTTTTACACAACAAAAGATGGTATGCGATAGTTTTAAAATGTATTGTGTCATTACGATGGGGAATATCGATCCTGTAGGATCCTCAAAGTGGCTTTCTGTTACATGTAGATAGTAAACAGAGACTTTGACGTCACATTCCAACTTTTATCTCACTGCGCCCCCGACTTTTTGCTGGTACTGCAACTCGTGCACGCGTCTCGTTAATTTCTGAAGACGTTCTCAGAGGACGCGTCAAATGAACATTGGGAATGTGTGGCAGCCATGATGCGTGCATGTTCATGTTCTGAGCATGAAGTATAAACTAGCCCTAACACTGGGGCTATTCTTTTCCAGTGGCACACCCTGTGATCTTGTAAAAGTAACTTAATCTGGAGTCGAAACAAGTGAAAAAATCTGCAAGCACTTGTAAAGTGACTTGGATAAGAGGACACTGGTATAAGGCACTATAGAATCGACTGCTCCCCATCTTTTAAAGTATAATTAAGGAAGAAAAAAAATGACCTGCCTTTACATCAAGTCCAAGTAAACTTTAATAAAGACAATGCAGGCAAAGTGACATAATTAAAATCTGTGTAATGCAGCAAAATACTTGAAAATATTTTGTATAACAGTAAATGAAGTCTAAGATTCCTGAAGAAAATAGTAAAAATCAAAAAGATGATTACATTAAACTATAAACGAAAATGACAAGTGATTGTCCTTGAGTAAAATATTGGGCTGTACTTCAGAATACTTCAGAATCAAGCCTAATGTTCAGAGTGATTCATTACATTTTGATATATCATTTCAGTCTGAGTACTACACTCTAGTTTTTCTCAGAATAGTCAGACTACAATTTAGATGTACACCATTGCTAAACTTAACATGGTGTCATTAGTTTACATGGCACGAACAGTGAGCCACATGTCGATTGCCTTAATTTAAACAGTAGCAGGGGACTGTGGGTGATTGTATATCTGCTACTGTGACATGCAGGAGACCGAGTGTTCTGAATTAAAGGTCTTTCACCTTGGACACCGACTGATCCACATCAGGAAACCTCATGTGCATTCACAGATGTAGGACCTCAGTACTCATAAGAGTGACTGTTTATCTCCTGTTGTTTAAAAATAGAGCACATCACATCCACAGAAGTGATATATTCTGCTATCAATTGTCTCATCCTGAGATACATTTCAATTTGCTTTTGGCAATTAATCTTAAGTTAGAAGACATTGGCTGTAAACTTAACTACAAGACTGGATTGTGAGTTAGTTTATGAGAAAGAAACAATAACTGGAGATTGGGATGAGGTCATGGTTCAAGGACTGACAAACTTTGTAATTTATATCAAAGCATAATACATCAACAATTTAAAGGAAATATCAAGGGAAAACAATTTAGAAAGATCTGAACAATGTTTAGAAGAAACTTGGAACACGAAGCTTAATGCATATAATTGTAAACTGATAAATATAGGTAACTACAAATACAAAATGGTCAACATTGATCTTAAAGGCTAGATTCACATTCAGGCAACAAACAGCAACATGAAGCAATTACATGGTAAATAGTAATTAAATAGTAAATGAAATAGTAAAAATAAAGTATTAGATTAGATTAAATTAAATTAACTTTATTACTCCCATGGGGAAATTCAGATGCATGCAGCAGCAGAAACATAAAAAACAAGGATACGTATTCACACGACAAATAATACAGCCAGTCAATCAATCAGTCGATAAATAAATAAAAAATAAATGTAACACCTGAGGTGGGCTGGACCCCCCCCCCCGGGGTTTGTTTCCTGCATTGCACCCTGTGTTGGCTGGGATTGGCTCCAGCAAACCCCCGTGACCCTGTGGCTGGGATATAGTGTGTTGGATAATGGCTGGCTGGCTGGCTAAATGTAACACACCAGTGATTTAGAACATTGTGTACAATTGGGATTACTATGACTGCCATGCAGAAAAGAAAAACCAGTCGCATCGTGGAGTAGAGGACGTGTGCTTTGTGGTAACGTGAGGTCAACAGCTGGTGGGCAAATTTTAAAAAAATAATTGCCGCTCTCATGTCTTTGTGTGGGGGCGTGGTAGCATGGCGAGAGCAGTTCCCGTTCGCAATGCGGGAGTGGGTGACCCTATACTTAGTGCACACGTGCAGGATCGGCCACGGCCCTAATTGGTGCCGGGAGCTGCTTATTGCTCACTGCTGTGCCACATTCCTGGTTTAAAAGAGAAGCGTGAGTGTTACACTGGGGGGAAAAAAAAAGGCAGATTGGAAAGAAGGACGAAAACATGGGATCGGAGAGAATGAAAAGGAAGAAAAATAAAGGAGGTTAAACAATGGAGGGAGAAAGCAGGAGAGAGGGAGAGCTGGTGTAAGTGAAAGAGAGAGAGATGGTAGACAGCCGGGATGAAGTCCAGCATTCAGAGGCTGATGGTCACTCCAGCTGAGTGACCTGGAAGCTTGAGTGACCGACGCACACTGCTCAGTTGGAGCAACTTGTTTAAGAGGCTCAGAAAGGCGTCCTGTGTGTGGTGCCATGGACCGCAGGGGTGCGAGCCTGGCAACAAGAGTCTGAAGCTTGATGTGGTGCCAGAGAGGGCTACAAGGGGCCCGCGCCTGGGAGCAGTGTGGATGGCTGAACTGCAGCTTAGGTGTCTCCTTGTCTGCAAGGACCTGTTAGGTTTAAGCCAAGGACACATCAAGTATTAAAGGAGTTCACCTGGGCTTATTTTTAAGGACAGTTTCTTGCTGTGTTTTAAGCCTTATTTTTAAAGGAATATTTATTTGATTAATTTTTAACCTGCACTGAACACCTTCTTTTTATGGGATTATTTATTTATTGAATTTTTGCACTGCACTTTGTTTATGATGGTTTTCAATAAAAGCACTGAGCACCTTATGCACCTACCCCTTGCTATGTGTGTGTTTTGTCCTCATCTGCCTGACTCATCCGGTTACGTTATCAATGTTGTCAAGTTCAAGAGGCTCCCAAACATGAATGGGAGTGTGGAGCTGATGCTTCTCTAACAGGCCTAGTCAACCTAATTAGCTTAACCTATTCAGTCTTTAGCAGGTGAAGATTGACTTTAAAAATATATTGTTTATTTACAGAAGATATCAAAGTATTCAATCTATTTAAAAATAAAGATGACATCCAAATAAATAATTAACTATAGGTTGTATATAGTTTTTTTGCTACATAAATAACTGTATAAGTTAATGAAAAATATATACAGAGTGTGGCTAATTAATTAAATACATCTCCCAAATAGTGACTTTCTTCCATTTACTGTGAGTCAGAGGTTCAACGGCTGCCAAATGTGTGGTGCAGGACTGCTGGATCATGTTAAATTATTTGTTTTCCAATTTAGCTGGTGGCGATTTTCCTTATAAAACCACAAAATGTTATCAATGGTAGCTTAAAGGCACTATAACAAGTAGCTACAGTAACCATGGTACATTGAAGGTAGGCATTTACATTATTGAATGGGAAGTTGCAAATGGGAAATAAAAAGCAGATGCTGCTTCATTTTTCAAATGTGCATTGAGAAGCTGAGCTTGTAAAATGCTTGGCTAAGGAACTACTATCAAGGGCCTGAAAGATCCTCACTGATCATATACATCTTCGGATATACAGATGGAGTTGTCACCATTCAGATGAAAAACAAAACATTTATTTTTGTTTTGTGTTTAGTTATTTTTGCTGCTTGCTCATTGCATGATGATAATGACGAGTTCATCAACCCTGGGTACGTGTGATTAGATGTGGCCATCCCCATGCACAAGTATTGCCCAAAGTTTGCCAAAAGGAAGTTCTTCATTGCCACAGAGTTATTATCTGTTATAGTCTTCCCATGGTTCCATTCTAAACTTTTTTGAGTTTAATAGTAATTTTCCTGTTTATTTTGGTAATTGATACATTTAATTATTTCTCAAGTCAAATAATTTTTATTGTCAAATCACTTAACATGAATGTACGAGTGAGTGAAAAAGTTATATGCAAGGCCCACAATATGACAGCAATATTAACAAAATGCATCTATATATATAAAATCCCTATGTGCGTCCAGGTGTCCGTGTGTGGGTGTCTTCTGGTGAAGTGCGCATGTGCGGGGCACGGTGCTATGCGCAATATTACTGTCAGAGAAAGTTAAAGGCGTTTTACGGAAATACAAACCAGTATTACTGCGAGAGGAAATTAAAGGTACACAATACAGTGACACATATTACAGCCACATACAAGCCAGTATTACTGTCAGAGGAGATTAAAGGCATATTACCGACGTGCACGCCTGTATTACCGCCAGAGAAAATTAAAGGTATATTACGGACGTACAAGCCAGCGGACGTACAAGACGGTATCCTTCAATAAGGGCGCACACAAAAAGGCGAGCCTCAAAAGGACGACTTCAATTGGGCGCAGCGAATAAAGGCGCGCATAAATAAAGATCTGCACCTGTTGCTCTTCACATATTCCAGAGCCATTTGAACTAAATTATCTACGCACCCTTATTGAATAGAGCCGTACAAGACAGTATTACTGTCACAGAAAATTAAAGACACACAATACACGGCGGCAGCCCACGAAGAACGGTCAGCTCAGCAAGTAAACATCAACAAAAGAAAGGCTGAAAGAAAGAAAAATACGACCAACAAAAAGAAAGAATGAGGTCAAAGTCCCTTGCCATTTAATATAGACTGTTCCTACTAATGTTTATGCACTACTGTTCTAGCGCCCGTTATTGTAACAGGCTAAATGACTAGTGTAATAAATATATTGAAACATGAATTCACCAATTACGCACTCTGCAGAACACATAATGGAATTTAACACATTACACAAGTAAACACTTACACATACTCATGTTCGTACTCTATTCAATACACACTCAACAGAAAAAGATGGGGTGCAATGTAATGCGCAAATGATGTATCAGCAGCATGAAGTTGTGCGTTACAGGACAGTATGTTGATAAGAGTTAGTTCCAGTCACTGTGCAGAATTCTGTTAATGGTATTGTGTTTGTTGATGTTTTTTCCTAATTTAATGATTTTCATTAAGTTTACTTCTTCCTTGTCAATTATTTTGTAATAATCTTTTTTTTTTATAATTATGTTCATTTTGTTTGTTCTCCATTTACCCTTCAAGCTAAGCCCAGGGGGATGGGGTTTCCCAATGCCACAGAAGCTACCAGAGCCTCCTGAGGCAATCTTTCACATCCTTTTAATGTCACGACTGGCTTTTTCCCTGTGTCTTTAAAACTCAACAAGGAGTGGTTGGGACCTTGGTGACTTGAGTGTGATCGTCAGAGTGGGGGGGACTGAGCAAGACCAACTTGCGACACACCATGACCCAATATAAATAATAGCAAATCACAGCCCACTGTCAGCAGACACGTGACCCAAAAGTAGGTTATGACCCATTGGTTGAGAAACACTGGATTAGCAGACCGTGAGGATATAGCTGATGTATTAGTTTGGCTTGCCTTGGATTTTGTTGTTTGACTCCGCTTTTTGATTTTCCTTTATTTTAAAAAGCAATATATTATTAGAACTAAAATGACCCGGAGATTGAACACTTTTAAAGGGACAGGCAAGCTCTTAGTCAAGAAGCAGATGAGGTTCAAAACCGCTGGGAAGACAGTCAGTAAACAATTGTCAAAGCCTGGAAGACACAACATAAAAACTGTGGTCAAAAGTATTAATAGCATAGGTCTTTAACACAATTGTGTTTTAAATTACTCTTCACTATTGCTAAAATTATCATTATTTCATAGACAAACCAAGCTTGGACAGAAGGCAATGAGTCCTACCAGCTTTTATAGGAGAAATAAGATAATGTCTCACATCACAAAGCAGATAGCTATCAATGAAAGTTATTGCCATAAATAGCATGGAGATGCCCTTAAAACCAACACATAAATTGGCGGCAAAATTTTAAAAGCCAAACATAGATTCTATACTAGTTAATTTCAATGTTTTTTAGTTTGATTTTAACTTGAAGCCTCCCACTGCTGTGTTGTTTTAGTTGTCAGTCTTTAGGATTTCTGTGTATGAATTCTGTTCATTCCTAACTTGGTACCCCACCCAATATATACAACAAATATAACATTGAAATTCATTTAGTTGTTCTTTTCTAAAGGCCAGATAAATTATAACAATAACTACAATGCACAACAGTGATTTGCAGTCAAACTGCTAACTGATGATCATGGAAGACTAGCAGTAGGGTTTCCACTTGTGTGCTACAAACTGTTCAAAATATGCTACATTTGTTGTGCTGAAAAAAACAACAGCAATTAAAAAGGCTTAGAGGCAGTTATTTGTCCCAGTGGATATTTTAATGATATAACTCTTACAAGAGTAGACTCAGTTGTCTTTTCTCTTGACTTATTGTTACAACTAGAGATACAGTATCTTAGTCAGTTACCACAGTTTGTTGTAGGTGTCCAAGAGTAATCATCTCTGTCAAGCACAAGTCAGTCTATCTGAGGGTTAGCGTTCAGATGACCCTGTCTATGTGGTAAATATACTAAACTCCATTATGTAAGACTGTATTTATGTTTTATTATTTTGTCTATGTATTTATAATTTTATTTTATTTATGTTTTTATTTGTTCTTTGAAATTCTATTTTCTCTTTACCTAACTGTAAAGCACTTTGAGCTACATGTTTTATATGAAAATGTGCTATAGAAATAAATGTTGTTTCTGTTGTCATTATACATCTTTCTATCCAATCATTCTGCTTCAAAATACAGTCTTAATTATGATATATGAATTAACACTATTGATTATTATTTTTTTGAATATTACTGTACATATGTTGATTTTACTAACATGACAATAAAGTTTAATATTGTTTTCATTTAAAGCTCTGAGGCTATTTGACTTATTGAGCTTGGTGACAAAACTTTATGGAGATATTGAAAGCATGGGGTACCTTTTTAAAGCTAGTTAGCTGTTCTGTTTAGGAGGGTCTTAATGCAGAAAGGAGTGAAATTACAACAAACATACACTCCAGCCGGCCCACCCATTTTTTTTTGGATGCAGTCAGTTTCAGAGGAGACACATGCCACTTCTGTCAATGCACTAAAGCTAAACAGGAATAAAATAGAACAAAGCAGCAGTATCAAGCCAGCATAAATTAACATTTATCCTATGTGAGATACTCAATACTTCACACATTATTATGTGTTCTGCTAGGTTTTGGTCATATGGGACTCCTTTTGAAAGTTATTTTTTATCCACCTACACAAAAGAATTAACCAGATATCTACTTAATTCTATATTTAGCATTGTTATGACAGGTACATTGTATATTTAAAATTGCCTAGGAATGATGATGATATACTAAATCAGTAAACAGATGGTAAATATTACATGAATCTATCAGTTTTCTTCATCAGCATTAGAAGGTTATAAGAAGCTGTCAGTCTTAGGGCAGATGTACTGTATATACACACACCTAGAGAGTCTTAGTCCAGTTTAGAGTTGATGTTTAGATTACCATGAATGTCTTTGAAAAGTGACATAAAATCAGAGTAGCAGTAGCAGTAGTAGTTCTCGTGTGTATACGATACAGTGAAATTCTTACTTTTATGTCCAACTAACACGCAAAATATCACCACTTTCAATTTATTTGATAGATAGATAGATAGATAGATAGATAGATAGATAGATAGATAGATAGATAGATAGATAGATAGATAGATAGATAGATAGATAGATAGATAGATAGATAGATAGATAGATAGATAGATATTGTATAAACACAGTGTATGCTATGGGGAGTGATTAAAAGTTGCCCCATATCCAGACAAGATACAGTTGACCAAAGTACTAACACAAAGGTATTTATTGACAGTAGAAGATATAATTACAGCAGAGAAAGGGTATAATGCAGACACACTGTAAGTTGTACTTCTCTGACCAACTTCTTTAACCAAAACACTCCTCTGCATCTCTGGCCTTCTGTTCTCTCACCAGATGAACCCTCGTTGACAGCTTCCTCCCAAATCCTAGTTCATTGAACCACTGCTTGGAAAGAGCTTTTAAGCACGTAGCCATTACAACATCCAAGTACCTTAACAAGTACTTGGTGAGAACTTCTAGCTTACCAGATTGACATCCAAAATCTTGGTGCTGTCTTTGCAGGGCTCCCCTTTGGGGTAATAGGTGTCAGTGCCTGTTCCATCATCATGGCAGAGTTATCCCGGAGAGAACCAGACCAGCCCTTAATCACCAGTATCCTAGGAAGGCTACAGCACATTGTTCTGTAGTAGCTGGGAGAGCAATAACACTATTAATAATACTGTTTCATTTAATGTTGCATCTTGGATAAACTGGATCTGAACTGGTACAGCCTTGTTGGTTATCATATCTGTTTCTCAGTCAGCTTCCTTAAAATAAAGTAAGAAAGTTTAAACTCCATACAGATGTTGATCTTGTAAAAGATTAACCCAGGTCCAAGCACCCTTCAAGTAAGTATAATGCAGTGAATTTGTGTTTAATGCTTAATTAATCAATGCCCAAATGTTTGTGTGGAGTTTGCACATTTTTTTTAGATCACACTGATTTATATCCCAAACAATTTTATTTTAGGTCATTTGGCAGTAGGCCTACTAAAAATCCATCCCCTGTAGCTGTGGGTTTCAGTGGGACCTCTGATGGATTGACACCCCGTCCAAGGCTGAATTTTGCTTTAGCAGCCCTGAATTGGATTAAGTAGGTGTGAGAATAGTGCTTATATCTTTCAAGGTCGTGAACTGTGATGGAAAACTGATTATGTAAGTATAGAAAAAATGAAAGTAGACTATTTAAAGACAAATGACTAATTGATTCCTGCTATACATTAAGAAAAAGTAATGTACAGTAAGTATCTTAAATTCACAATACAGTATAGCAGGATAGTGAAATGCCTAGCCACTCCATCATGCCTGGCGCTATTAAAACACATTCTCTCTCTCAGTATATTGTTCAGAATACTTTCAAAGAAAGTCCTCATCCATATCCCCATAGCAAAAACATTCACTGATGGCCTCTCGTGCAGCCAGGTTCTCCACAGTGGTAGAGCACCTTCTGCCAGTTCTTGTTGAACTGTACGCTAATCAAGATGCACCAGACAATCAAGTTTTTCATATCTATACTGTCAGAATGTGTTGTTGTTAAAGTGCATTAGTGTACTGTTTTTACTGTTTATATTAGTGTGCATTTTGCCCATGATTTGTTTTAGTCACTTGTGGTACTGCACTTTGATAATATTAAAGTGTACACACCGGATAAGTTATTGCTATGTCAACATGACAAGTCACAAGTGATATCATATATCTGCATAAAATCCACAGCAAAAAATGCAAAAAAGTACAAACTTTGCAATTATAAGTTGCCATTAATCAGACCAATTTTTAGTTTTGAAGAAAGAAAGAAAGAAAGAAAGAAAGAAAGAAAGAAAGAAAGAAAGAAAGAAAGAAAGAAAGAAAGAAAGAAAGAAAGAAAGAAAGAAAGAAAGAAAGAAAGAAACCATTATGTTGTATATATAAACCCCAAGAGAACATAATGGGTAGTCATCCCTTCATTATCATGACACTCCAAGGGAGCACAAGCCCTGGCCTTTAGTGTTTTTGGATAGAAAAAGGTAGAAACATGTTAGTGTCCAGAGAAAAATAAGACAAATTGACTGTAGCAGCTAGTAGAAAAGAAGTCAAACATAACTTCAATGTGCATTTTAAAGAAAAAACTAAAATACAAAAGAAAACTTTAGTGTTTGGTTGGAAGAACATCAAAAGAAAAATAATGAAGTCTGTATTGCGAAGAAATCAGTAAAAATAACATTGGCTTGAGATCAAAGACTAACTTGAGCCGTTGCTTTTCCTTCTACATAGATACTGATTTTGAATAAAGACGTAATTTGATGTCACAGAAAAATAAACATAAAAGTGGATGCAGAATTAAAACCAGGGGATAAGATATATACCAAATCATGACATAAAATTTTTCCTTCACTTGTTGCCATGAAGTTACCGCCATTTTTCTTTCCCAGGAGAATACAAGATATGGTTCCACGTTAACTTGCCCTTACCATAATTGTATCAATAAATCCAGCCAGTAAACAAAATGAAAAACTTTAGGCAGAAGAAATACAAATATACATACTTTTCCAGAAAAACAAAGCAGTTAGGCTAAGCAGTTACTCTAAATGGCCATGGTGTGGGTGGGAGTGCCCTTTGATTGCCTGGCACCCTGTCTAGATGTGATTTTCACCTTGTGCCAGATCCTGCCAGGGTAGTTTCTGAAGTAGATTAAGCAGGTTTGAGAATATATATATATATATATATATATATATATATATATATATATATATATATATATATTTATATATAGTGTCTTTTTGCTTCCAAGCCATGTCAGCCTTCATAGCATGGTTCGTTTATAAGCAAAGCATCTGTCACATTCCAGTTCGAAACAAATATACAGTAGGTGGGCTTTAACTAACTTAATTAAATAGCATTAAGCACTGCAACATAAATTCCAGAAAGAAGATGTTTTCTTTCACGGAGTTTTGCAAAGCCATGTGGCCAGTGGGTTTGTAGGGCTGGGTTTACTTAATTTTATCCATACCCGACAGGGACATTCATTCTGTGACTTACAACCTAACCAAGTTGGGTTCCATTGGCTAATGTTTTTATGATTCAGTAGCAAGCTTGACTCTTCAAGAGAAAATAATTTTTTCTGTGTTAAAAAGTGCAATATTATAATTTCATGTAATATGCTTAATATAAAGTACTTGATGTTTCAGCTTTGGCGTCTCTTGCTGAAGTACCTCATCATGTGGAACAGACTACAGTAATTAAAAAAATAAATATGCACCAGTTCACAGCTCATATCTGGATAATACATTTGTATTGCTTAGGGCAAAATGATTAATGAGGGAAAAACATTTATTAGGAAATTCTACTAAAATCCACATTGCAGCAACTAAATATTATAAGTCTTGCATTTAAATATTAACCACTCAGTTTTTAAATTAATCTTTTAGAAGTAAAGGTAAATCAGCTTTGAAAGCAGATTCTATAATATGGAAACGGTCACATAACAGGGAATATTGTAAACAGACATATATTATTCAAGTAAAAAATATAAGTTCTTTATTGAGTAGATGGTGGGCTTACAGAAATAAAAAATAATGCACTCCAACAACTAAACCCCTACTGTGGCACTCCACTCGAGTATATATCTGGTTTTATTCTGCTTCAAAGTACTATGAGGATACCTGGGTGGGCATTCTCACTTTCTTGTCCAGCAGAGGGCTGCCTGCAGTTGACATTTTTCTTTCTGCTATTCTACAAATGAACAAAATCTCAAATGACCCCTTTATGTAAATCATTGTTCACATTATTTTGTGGGTCAGAGCTTTGCATGTACCACCAAGAAAAAAACTTATCAATGATAATAACACATTCAACTTTTTTGATTTCAAAAGTAACCAGTTAAAATTCTTATTTTGAAGTTGTTTCTCAAAGTAACAATACCATGAAATTAAAAACAGGGATAATAGAAGATATTGAAACTAAGAGAAAGCAGCACTGTACAATAACATACAGTAACAGATGCCTTTATTAAAGGTAGCAGTCATACAATCAGATTGCCTTTTTCTTTCTCAGCCCACACAGTACTGTTTAAGAATAAGAAACTCTTTATAAATCTGCTTGACCATGCTTTGATATTATCATAGTAAACAAGAGAGTGGTTTGTGACTGCAGTCGTTGGACCCCCTTATTATGATGCAGACTTTAATCCATCCTTTGTTTTTTTTACTTTGTGGTTGTCTTGTCTTTTGTTTTTTCACTTATCACCCAGCAATGCTATCAGCCATGACATTTTTTAAGGTGCAACAATAAAAGTTTAAAAGTGTTATTTTGTTCACCTTCTATTGCTCAAAGCATCTTAGAAAGTAGAGTCACTCTTCTGTCTTTTTCAGAGTGACCTTGGTATGATGGATCTATCTCAGTTTGTGACATATTGATGCCAACCAGTATGTACAGTTGCATTCTTGGCAAGTGAGTCCAAAATGAGCGTAGACATGCAGAATGCCGCAAAAGTTTGAGTAGGAACAAAGAAAAAGGTAAACAATAACAAGGACATTTCACATGAACTAGATGTCCTACAGAAGTAGATGTAGGCCAACAAACAGGATAATACGTCATTTAGTCTAACAAGGTGCAGATAGAACTATTCTGGCATGTGTTTCAGGCTGTAATGTTTATGCATGAAACAATAACATATACTATAATAATTATGAATTTCTGACCTGCTGTGAGTACATGTCTCATAGTTGTGAAAGGGTGAAGAGCTTAAAGTTTAAATGGGAAATATTACAAAAAAGTCAGTTAATGTGTTAAGAGTTGGGGCTCTTTCTACATTTCAACTTATTTTTAAACTAGCTGGAAAAATGGAAAGATTTCCATCATCCCTCTGTCATTGTTGACTGGGTAGGGCTTGTGCGGCAGGGTTAGTGAGCAAAGTGCAAAGATTTGGATCATTGGAAGTGTTATCTGTAGAGATTTCAGTGTTAGACTCTGCTCCTTTGTACTCTAAATTTTTTAGATATGTTATATAGAGGGCGGCATGGTGGCGCAGTGGGTAGCGCTGCTGCCTCGCAGTTGGGAGACCTGGGTTCACTTCCTGGGTCATCCCTGCGTGGAGTTTGCATGTTCTCCCCGTGTCTTCGTGGGTTTTCTCCGGGCGCTCCGGTTTCCTCCCACATTCCAAAGACATGCAGGTTTGGTGGATTTGCGATTCTAAATTGGCCCTAGTGTGTGCTTTGTGTGTGGGTGTGTTTGTGTGTGTCCTGCGGTGGGTTGGCACCCTGGCCGGGATTGGTTCCTACCTTGTGCCCTGTGTTGGCTGGGATTGGCTCCAGCGGACCCCCGTAACCCTGTGTTTGGATTCAGCAGGTTGGAAGATGGATGGATGTTATATAGATTTAAATCTAAAGCTAAATACATGGAGACTATGTTATATGAAATTAAAATTAGGAAAATTTAGACATATTTTATAATAGTAAAGTTAAAAGACAAGAATGGACCCAGCTATATTATACTTATTGCATAAATTAGAGGTATGTATGAACTATTGCCTTTGAGGTCTACAAAACCATGATAATTAAAGATATACTCTATCATTCAAAAGTTTGGAATCATGAGAAATGTTTGAGTTTTTAATAGAAATTTTATATAATTTTTTATCAAGGTATCATTACATTAATTTAAAAATATAGCCAAGACATTACTATTGTTGTTAATGGCTATTTACTGCTTGAAATGACTGATATATCACTTATTACTCATATATTACTGTACAGCAACAATTACTCCAGTATCCTAATAGTAAACTCCCTTAGCTCATCCTTGTTAATCTTGATTTAAATGCTAATTGGTTATTAGAGAAACCTTTTTAAGTTTAACCCTGTTATTCTAGTCAAATACAGCAAATAAATTGTTTTTCCTTGGCTTGCAAGGAACTGGCATTCCTAAATTTCAGTTCATCTGCAACAATGCAAAGACAACAACTCTGGGATGCTGGCTGCAAAGGCAACATTTCAACAAAAAAGCCATATCAGAAACTGGCAAAAAAAAGGTTAAAATTGTTTAAAGAACAAAGACATTGGACAATGGACGACTAGAAAAAGAGCATTGTAGGCTGCATCCCAGAGTCATCTTTTCACTGTTGCAGATGAGGCTGGTATTTGGTGTGTGAAGAAGCCAACTGAGGGCATCTGTTTATCAAACTGCAGACTCTGATGTACTTACCATCTTGTGCTTTTGTGCATCTACTCCTTCTTGTATTACTTTTCTTACCTGATTTAATCTAGCTTGTTTAGTATGTATTTCTTTTGCAATAGCATAGTCACAGTGCTAATAAATGAACTAGCTACCTTCCATAACCTTCCCCCTACCTCAATAGGAATACAGGACTCCCAACAGAGAAACATAATCTTTATTCAATCCAATATGTGTCATATCCATCCATCCATCCATTATCCAACCCACTATATCCGAACTACAGGGTTACGGGGGTCTGCTGGAGCCAATCCCAGCCAACACAGGGTGCAAGGCAGGAAATAAACCCTGATAGGGTGCCAGCCCACCGCAGGGCTATGTATCATTCAGTTGTCAATATTCATTATACAGTAAGACATATCAAAGAGTTAAACTGTCACTTTCATTCACATTGAGACTTCCTTTGGACCCTTATTGGACTGCAATGTTCTTATGAACTCACAGGTTCCCAATAGGGCTGCAACTAATGATTATTTTGGTAGTCGACTAATCGTTCAATTCTTTTTTCGATTAGTCACGATTATTTCATGCCTGACTATTTTGATGCCTGTGACCTGTGGTTGCACATCCTGTTCTGGGCTCCAGTGCATGTCTTACCTCATCTGCTCACGTCTGTCCACCTGTGAATGTCACCCTGATGTCTCTGCATTAACGTGATTAATGTTAATAATAATCAAATTAAAATAACAAACAGTGAAACATATGCATTTGAAAATAATCAGATGTTTTATATTAGTGTGACCATCACAATAAAAAAGAAATACATTAAACAATACAAACTAAAGTGCACGTAGTCTTTAAACAAAAAAAAGTGCATTTAACTTAACCAAAAATGGCCACTGGTGTGTCTTAAAGTCCAAAAGTTTAAATAAAGCTTCAATTCAAATAAAATAAAACAATAATGTACAGTTTATAAAAGATTCAGTTCATATATTCCTGATTGCAGTGCAGGAACATGAGCATTTCGACATGCGCTGGTGTGAGGTTGGCTCTCTTGTTTGAGACAATGTTCCCAGCTCCTGAGAAGAGATGCTCAGAGGGAGTAGAGGTAGCAGGAATACACAAGAATGATTTTGCAGACAGAGAAAGATGTTTTAATCATCACACTCTGAAGGAAAAGTGTTGTAGTTTATCACATCATAGACTATATTATGCCAAAATAAAAAAAATAACAGACAAGCTAAATACTGATATACTCCAAAACACAAGTTACCTAACATTAGTTAGAGATGGTTTACTATTCATATGAACTCAAATATTATACGAAAAAAGAAGAAAAAAAAAACTAGGACGGCTCAGCTACTCTTATTCACTCGTTTACTATATCTCCAAACACATTAGCAAACATAACTGAAATTATATTCACTTAATCCTTAAACCGCTGGAACCGGCTAAAGCTGTTTCTCAGTGCAATTTGCCAGCATGCCGGAGCCGAGTATATTCGGCGATGTATATTAATTGAAACCCGCAACTGGCTATATTTGATTCACAGACCAATTTGCCAGCACGCCAGAGCTGATCAGTCAGTGCCATATATTCGCTGAGCAGCCAGTTCACAACTGCTCCCTTTCCCGGCAGAACTGCAGTACCACTGTCTCTGGGATTCAGCCTCTGCACTAGACAAGCCTGCAGTCATCAGCGTTTATCTCTGTGTGTTTGTGTGCAGCCAGTTCAAGCGCAGTTGGCTCGGTGATTTACTGAATTTCATCAATGACTTCAGTTGCACCTTGAACATATAGATTGTTGCAGTAGCTTTTCATTTGCAGTGTGTAAAATGATCAGTGTTGCAGTAATTGTGATGCTCTTTGCATGAAACAAAATACGTGTTCCATTAAAATTTCACATTTTCTTTGTGAATTGTGATGCTTACTTAAAAAGTGCATGGGTGCATTAACCCCCAAGTATGTGTCGGTTTAAGGGTTAACTATTATTGTCGAAACCTTGATATGCACATTATAGTACAAACATCAACGTTAACATGTGACACTAACTTTACTCGCTAAAACTTACCTCTCAAGAGACGGCGGCATCACAGCTCCAGGATGCTTGCATTTCCGATGCTCATGCATCTCGGTTGTGCTGCCATGAAAAGAAAGCTCTGCTTTGCATAATCTGCATTCAACTTTTTTTTCTTTTTCGGTGAAGTGCTCCCACACTTTTGAAAGTTTCTGTTTCAATTTTTTTCCATCTCCTTCCCCCTCCTCTATGCGACTCGGCATTGCAACCACATTTATTTTCCTCTACATTCTTCTTCTCCTCAGATTTTCTTCTTCGTTGGTAGGACTGTGTGCAGTCTTGACAAACAATAACAAACAATACTGCCTCCAGACGTTCATGTAGTGCATTGCAGTTACAAAAACCAATGTGGTTCTTTGTGACTGGAGCCTCTATTGAAGGTTCTATTTATGATGCGTCGATAATAAAAAATCCGTGTCGATGATTTTTTGTAGTCAATGTCGTCGAATACGTTGACTAATCGTTGCAGCCCTAGTTCCCAATGAAAGATGTACATTAAAAAATGTTTACAAATCACAGATTTCAAGCAGATGTTTTTGTGCATTACCTTTCTTTTAACTCTTTTGTCTTTAAAACTCTTGTGTAAATTAGAACGGCATTTCACACATTATTTAAGATTGCAGTAATTTACACTGAAAAACTAATTATTTTAACTGTGCTATTACGTCTACCACTAGCCTTACACTATTATCTTGCTTTGCACTATAAAGCACTTTGTGATTATGACTGCTGAGCTGCTTATATTAAACAAATTATTTGTTTTATTGTGCTTATAAATGTAAAGGAACTACATGAATCAATCAATTTTGATTTTGAACTCCAAGGCATACTGTATATGTCATTATTAACCCTTTAAATAAATTTACATTTCTGTTATACATCAAGTGGCCACCAATTTTCACAACTGTACCACATTAGTGAAACTTTTATTTCTAAAGATGCTTTAAAACCTATAAATGGAGTTGTCTTACCCTTCATATTTACTTCATTCTCATTTACAAATTAAATAAAAAGTCATTTTAAGAACAAGAATGATACTAAACTATAATCATGATAGCCACCAATTTTCTCATGTTTGTGTCACCAGTTAAAATGCAATTCTGTCTTCAAATCACGCTTTTAAACGGAATTATCTTTAATGCTGTATTCTTGTCACATCCTACATAATATAGATTAGCATTTAAAAAGGGCAACATTGTGGAATGCTCTCAAAATGATATCACATTTTCACAGCTGTGAGAGATCTATAAAAATATAAGTTCCACTTCAGATAATTTTGAAGCGATTAAAGCATTTTATCTTTCTTGCTTGAGTAGTTTTTAAATTGTTTCTTGGTCTACATCTTATGGTCTTGTGTATTGTACCATATTGATGATATATTAATCACACCTCTCATGCCCCATGGCCCATATTCATAGTTGCTTGCAACTTTCTGATGTATTCATGGAGTTCTAAGGGAACAAGTTGAGATACTGCAGAAAGCAAAATTAACATTAGTATTGGTGCATTTCTTTGTTGTTTCCAAAATGTACAGATGCTGAAGTGACGAAAGTTGAAGCATTGAGTATGACACATAGCACGTGAAATTTCACAGTCGAAGTGGAATGATATAATTTTTTTCCCTGTTTCTTTATGTTACTATAGTACTACATTATTTTGTTGCTATGAGTGGTCAGACCAAATAAAAACTTACCTTACTGTTACTCTACAATTATAGCAAGGCGACAAGAATATTCCATTCACATGTTAGCTTATAGGGGATAAAACAGAACTTTCCCTTGATAATTTAGTATTGCAAAACTAAGCATTATATTATAACTAAGAAAATACTTTTGTGAATTTAACATGAATATTAGCTTACTAAAAATGCTTCGTACAATTAGGATATCTTTAAAAATCAGTTGAAAATCCTTAAAATGTAATCCTGATATTTCGGCATCTAAAATTCAAAGTTAATGATACTGGTATAACTCAGTATTTTGAAACATCTACAATTCTTTGTGAAATACGGTATTTCAAAATAGCTTCGTGAGAACAGCATGGGAAAAAAAACTGTACTTCTCTCTAAACATTACTTTCTGTACCATTCACTCTGAATTCAGTTAAACGTTTTAGTTTCTTTTAACATGTATTGAAAAGCATTTCATCTGGTCATTCATCTTCTTAACCTTCTTTGTCTTACATAGAGTTGTGGGGACTTCAGGCACAAGGCAGGAATCGGCTCTGTAGGTTAAACCAACTTGTTGCTGTATGTAACCTCACCCACTTTCAGAAATGCTAAAGTTCAGATTTTATTTTATTGTTATGTGTACATAATAAAATGACATACTTGCTTACAAATCTCACACAGACTTGTGACAATACTAAAATACAAACAACTGACACAGCAACATACCATGTGTTTAAGAGACAGCCATAAAATTGTTGGTATGAATGGCTGTTGAGTAGCCTTGTGGCCTTTTAAAGAAAAGCTGTCTCTGAGTCTAATGGTTTTAGTGCCAATGGTTTTGAACTGTTTGCCAGAACAGTGGAAGAAGAAAAGTGACTGTGCAGGACAGCTGAGGTTTTCAAATATACTGTTAGCATTTTAGAGGCATGGCGTGTTAAAAACTTTCCTGGACAGAAGGGGACTGTGTACCTGTAATGATCTTTGCTGACTTAACTACCCTCTGTAGCGCTTTGCAGTCGTAAGCTGAGCGAGTGCTGTTACCAGGATGTTCTATAGCCAGTGACGACAGATTCTACCGAGCACCTATGAACGTTGGTGAGCACAGATAGAGATATTTATGACACACCCTTTAAGGCCATGAGTAAAGATTACTCCAAAAAATGTAAAGTGCTGTCCTCCTCCATAATCACAGCACTGATGTAGGTGAGAGTGTCATCTGACCTTTGTTTCCTAAAGTCTATGGCCAACTTCTTGGGTTAACTGACATTAAAGAAGCAACTGTTGTCCTTGCAAGACTGGGTTAGAAGATATATCTCTTCTCTGTTGGCCACCTCATCATTGCTGGTGATAAGGCCTGCGTTGGAGGTGTCATCAGCTTAGCACAGTACCTTCCTGAGTGTCTGTGTTGAAGGCTATAAAAGACGTTATGCTGCCAATCTACACAAGATGTTGACTGCCTGTTAAGAAGATCCTATTTTTTATTTAATGTCAATTTAGGCGCAGAAACCAAACTTTTTTAAGCAAATCCACACATTGCTGCAGATATTGTCCTATTTCATTCCAGACCCCATGACCCTGAAATGTATTACATCAGTCAGTCATTTTCTAACCTGCTGAGGGTGCTGGAGCCTATCCTAACTAGCATATGGCACAAGGCAGGGACAACCCCTGGACAGGGTGCCAGTAGATGTCAGGGTGAACACACACATGAACACGCACACACTAGGGCCAATTTAGTATTGCTAATCCACTTAACCTGCATGTCCTTGAACTGTGGGAGGAATCTGGAGCACCCAAAGGAAGCCAACACAAAAACAGGGATAACATACAAAACTCCATGCAGGGAGGACCCAGCATATAAAACCTGGTCTTCTTGTATTAAGTGTGTTTGAGAATGTTAAATTATTTCAAGAGCTTTAAGGTTTTTAAAAATGGCCGGATAATTTTCCTATATTTAAAATGCTTTTTGAAAGTATTATAATAAACATAGAAAGTCACACTCCTAAATTTTGAAGGCAAGCAGCTTAAAGAAGCTTTTTTGTTACATGTTGCAATCTTGTTTTCATTCTATTCTGTGTATATCTTTGATTGTTTCTTTTGTATTTACTTGTTTTCTAAGTTTCTAGTTTTCAACAAGCATGTCCTTGACACTAAGCCTGTTTATTTTCCTTTGAAGAATATATTTGGCAGGAATATGCGGGTAATGACTGCTACATTGTTTTTGATATTGATTCTGTTAGGTATTCAGGTACTTAACTTCTGCCACTTGCTTAAATAATCCCAACTTTCTGGAAAGCTTCAAGGTTAAAAAATAAAATAATGTTTCCATGTCATTTCTGTTGTTGCCGAGTGGTTATTGATACTGGAGCAAAAATGTGGTTGAAGGCAAGATGTAAATAGAGAGCTTATCTTAACTTTGCTAAAGATCCTTAAAAGTTCTGAAAGCCCTGTCTATAAAAATGAGTCAAAAGTGAAAAGGTTATGACAGCAAGACTTTATATGTCTGAAGTAAACCTAACATTATATTACACTGATAAGAACCAAGCATGTTAGTGATAATGTAATGGTCTAGGGATGTTGTGGTGCAAAGGAACCAAGATAAAATCACCTTTTATGAAAATCACTACTCAATTCACTGAGCTGAGGCCGTTCTTCAAGCAGTAAGTTAAAATGCTGTGAGAGAATGTCAACAGCCACATAAAAATAAGAAACATCTGGCTGCATGTTGGGATAAAAGTAGTTTGTGTTGATATTTATTGCATTGTTCCTTGTCCTTGTTTAATAAATATATTAAATAAGTATGATTGTATTATTTTTCATTCAAAGCTGCTTTTAATCCAACATGTTTTGATTGATAATCTGATAAATAAATTTTATTATTGTGTTAAATGTTATTTTGGCTTGACATAGGTACAGTATATAAAAATTAATAAAACCAGCACTGTAAAGTAGTACACATGGATACACTGTTTTGCAGAATGTGTGCAATGTCAATAAACTGATCAATGCTCAATAACATTTTTGGCTCAAGTTTTAAGGCTTTTGTTTTTACATTTGGTCCCCTGCCCCATGACTTACATTTTAAAGCCCAAAAACAGGATGCTTATTTTTTCAGATTATAAATTTCTTCACTTTAGAACACAATTTTAAGTGGAATATATTGTGGCAAAGGCGCTATATAGGCATCGACCTGACACAGACTGACAGCAGAGGCACGTATAAAAATAAACAAAAATGTTTTTTATTTTTTCTTCAGCCGTGGGGCACTTCTTCCCCATGTCCCACAGGCGCTACACAGTCCCAAAAACTTCCCAAGAGAAAGTCACCACAACACACTCTTCTTCCTCCACTACTCCCAGGCAGCTTTGTCCTCCTCCTCCCGACTCTGGTGCCCTGAGTAGTGGCCGTAGGCTTCCTTTATAGCCCGCCCGGAAGTGCTTCAGGTGGCAATTAACCTAAATTAGCCTGCACTTCTGGGTATGGCTGCGTTATCGCCCACACGGGCTCAGGAAGCTTTGCAGCTCCCCCTGGCAGTGGCCACAAAACCCAACAGGGATGAGCTCCAAAGACCCATGCCTGTGGCCCTGATGCAACCAAGGGGGGGCTGCCATTACGTGTTCTGGGGGATGTAGCATGGATCCCATGGTGGCTCCCCCGGATCTAGTGTCAAAGGGGCATTCCAGCCGGGCATGGGCCCTGGCTGTCTCCCACAATATATATACAGGTATATATATATATATATATATATATATATAGTGATTATGAAGAATTAATTTTAGCTTGAAAAATACCAAACATATCCCACAAAATACAAAAGAACATGTGAAATATCTTAAAATGAGTTCTAGTATTTGAAAACTTAAAACTGCATTGTGATGAATCTGAAATTAATTCTTGGATATTTTTAAAATGATAATTTGACTTGACATATTAAAATTAATAGTAAAGTTGCATTGCTGATAATATACAAAATTCTTGTTCAGGTTTATTGGCAAAGGCACAGGGCACTGTGAAATTCTTCCTTGCTTCTCATTATTACTAGCGGTGCTACCTGTCTGAGATTGGTTGAAACCTAAGTAATCAACCACCATCTGTTTTATAACAGAGATATAACAACTGGTCAGACACATATGCACTTGTCCATTTATTAGAGTGGATGAGAATATATTTGTAAAACAGGAATACAATATTAATCCTCTAATTTTCTTCATTTGAAATAAATAAACATAAAAAATGCTGTACTCTTTCAGAAATGTATAATGGTTGTTATTGGTGGAGGAAATGTTTATTTGTCACAAGTACAGCTTGTAGGATCCTACTGCTTTATTATTGTTTCATTTGACTGTGGTATAATACCGCAATGATACACGTTACATACTCTACTTCCTTGATGGCTTTCTTAATCAATGTAAATTACTTCAGTGTAATTTTAGAACAAAAAATTAATTGTTCACGAAAGTTATGGTATTCATTTGTTAATTTTAATTTGTTTACTGTGACATTGCTTAAGCACAATCCAGAAGTCTTTAGGTTATAACTAATTTTCTGTAGGATAGTAAGGCATTCTTCTAATTAGAAAAGGCAACTCCCCAGTATTGATTTTTGAAAGTCACCAATGTTTGTTTATAAGAATCTGGTCATTACTCTCTGGATGTTAGGTTTTATCACAAACAGGGAGATACTTTTTGTTTCTTCCTCCAACTTTTCCAATTTATCACTGTCATTTTCCACTTTAGAATCACAAGAACTAATGAGCAGGGAAATAATTAAGCATGTCTAGTATCATTTTCAGTGCCGAACTTTAAGTACTGCTGTAGCACTCTGGCTGACTGAAAGGTACAGTCTCTAAGAAATTCCTTGGGAATGTTAATCACCTTGACACAACATCGATTGCACTCCACTGAATGTTACAATCTGGGAGAAATCTTAACCTGCAATTAAATATACCCAAATCAGTATCATAGTCAACATCATTTGCAGAATTCAGTTATACTGTATAATGCATGTATTAAAATTCTGGACAATGCTTTAGGTGTGGTAGACTTGTATTTAACTACATTTACGTTCTGATGTTTTTATTTGCATAAGAAGTGCAGTACTGTACAGCAATAAATTCATAAACACATGTTGAAATTGTGATGTATCCTGAATTCATGAAAACAGTTAATTATCCTTAATTGAGAAGACATTTTCTTAATTGCATAGAAAAGGTTCCTTTAGCAAAGTCTGAACTCAACAACAATAAATAAACCACTTATGGTTATTAATGTATTTCAGATGTACAATTTATGGAGACACTAGTGCCCTCCTCATCAAAAAATTGATGTTACTTTCAGAATTCTATAACCATATTTCCTGAACTCAGTCACAGCAGTCTGTGTGACTTGAAACTGAAGGGAAACACTGATGCTTTTTTAACTGTATATATTGTATTTCTTCATGCATTTCACATATGTGCTACTAAACATTAGTATAATTCCATGCTTATGTAGATTTATACAATAATTTGTTATTCATAAATGCATATGCAGTATACAAAATACAGTCTGGCTTCTCATAAACCACCATATTTAGTGGTTTACTTTGCTAAAAGCATTTACATCAGTCCCTGTGTCCTTTCTTTTACTGAATTCCTTAAGCTGAAATTTAGTTAGAGGATCATACATACATTTTCTCTGAGTTTTATTATCTACCTTTAAGCCTACTATGTTATGCCTTCCAATCTATCCAGTTACATTGTGTTTTTATATTATATGCTAATATCAATAAAAGCATATTGGTCAGGGAAACATGCAAACCATAGGTCTCTTTTATATTTGTTTTCCAGCTGTAGAATATTTAATGCAGTCTTATCTAGCTATATATTAATAATTTACTATAATTTTTGATAGTATAACATGAAAACAGAAAATAACTTTTGTTCAGTTATTGTCACTTGATTATACATTTGGCACGTCCTTAACCTACTTAGTGTTACATTTTTTCTCAAAAAACATATAAAAAGCACTGCATTTTTTTGACTTGAAAAATGAAATTTTTATGAAATCTTATCTTTCTACTGTAAAGCTTACAAAACACTAAAAGTACAAAGTCAAAACTGTAAAAAGTATAATAATGATACAAATAATAATAATAATACTGTATATACTGTCAAAATATGTCTTTTGTGTGTTATAACTTTGAATGGGAAAACTGCTTTAGTGTACAGTTATTTACCTGACACTGTTCAGCATAATTCTTTTTTGATTACATCATCATCATCAAGAAATAACTTCAAGTAAGTTAATGGGTCTTGGCTATCAACATTCACTTTTATTCCTGGCTGCCCCACAAAATCAAAATGAGGTAGTGCTGGTTTATTGGAAGCAGGGTCAACAGAACCCCAAATGCAAGCATCACTTTCGGATTCATCAGAATCACTTTCGGTTTCACTGTCCGTTTCAATTTTACTGACTGATGACAGATTCACTTCTTCATCACTGCTGATGAGAGGCTCCTCAACATCATTGCTCATATCACTGTCAATAGTGTGCAGCACCTGGGATCCTGAAAAATGTTTCTTACGAGACACAATTATGAGGCTAGGAGAAGAGACACGCCTACTCAGTTGCCCAAGTTATGCTCGGAACTAACACTGTTAGCATCTTTACAGCCAGAGTAATCCTCGGGTCTATACGGCTGCCCAAGAGACATTCAGGACTAACACTGTTTTCACAGCCTGAGTGATACTCAGATCTAATGCTAAGGAGATTAATCTGTTCCTCACTAGCCGTCACAAGAAAACTGAAGTACACGTGCACAATGTTATCTAGTGCAACAGGCAAAATCTTTGTAAAATAATGTAATACTTTGGTTAAAAAAATGTAACAGTTATTGCGAAAAAATGTTTATGAAATAATGCAACACATTTTCTTCAATGGCTGGTATAGCTTCCACAGCCATGTAGACTTTCATGAAGTAACTAAACAAAATTTTAAAATGGTCCAACTTTCCAAGCAGTAAAGTTTTTAACTTGGTTTAATTTAACAGTTGTTTATGAACTGCCTTCTCAACCAAAACAACTTAACTAAGTGCCAATCATACTTTATAGCTCTAAACCCCCTAGCTCACTTAGAAATGCGTGACATATATTGCATTATATGTTTCTTTTTTCTGTCCCTTTTGGATAATGATTGGGGACCTGAAAGAAATTTATATAAAGTATTGTACACAAAATGCCTATATCATGCATAAATAAACTTTATTAACTTAGCAATAAACACTTAGTACTTTTTTTGGAAACTTATGATGGACTGGAGTATGATCCTGTATTGTTTTTTGTCTTGCATTTGATGCATCTAGAAAAGCCTGTGGCACTCACAGCCTTTAATTGGGTTTGGTCATGGGTAAATGGGTAGATGTAATTTAGGAAAGTAACTGACATCTTGTAGGAGAAAAGAAAGAGTAATATCTTTAGCATGGATGAATGAACTTCCATATGTTTGTAGCACATCTGCATTAACTTAAAAAGTCTTACAAAAAATGTCCAGATGCTAAGGAGGAAGATCAAGAGTCTAGTGCCTGTTCTTTGTAAATAGACAAAACACTTTCCTGCAGAGAGTTACACATACAGTGCCTCCGAGACTGATACAACATAGTGTAAAGGAAAACATAACGAAATTCCATTTTACTTCCTGTTTGCTTTTCTTTCAAAATGGGGCTAAATCAAAACTACAGTAAATCCAGGTTCAGTTATATAGCATACAGCTAGAAGCATGTTAAGAATGTAGTCACATATAAGTGAAACAATACAAGTAGTGAGTTCTAGCATTTTCTTTTTATTCCCTTGAGTTTACTCTGAAGATTCAGGTTCGGTTAACTGACTGTTGTGGACAATAAACTTTGGGGAGAAAGTCAACTATTTAATTTTACACATACAAACAAGGGATGCAGATGAATCACAAAGGACAAATGAAGCTCCCAAAGAACGTTTTATTGTTCAGAATCTATACCAATAAATGGCAAAGCCCTCACTGACTGACTGACTGACTGACTGACTCACTCACTCACTCACTCACTCACTCACTCACTCACTCACTCACTCATCACTAATTCTCCAACTTCCTGTGTAGGTAGAAGGCTGAAATTTGGCAGGCTCATTCCTTACAGCTTACTTACAAAAGTTAGGCAGGTTTCATTTCGAAATTCTACGCGTAATGGTCATAACTGGAACCTCTTTTTTGTCCATGTACTGGAATGGAGTGCAGCTCGATGGCCGTGAGAGGCGGAGTTGCGTGTCGCGTCATCACGCCTCCTACGTAATCACGTGAACTGAAAACAAGGAACAGCCCCAAAGAGTGTTGAAGAAAACATTCATTACACAATTGAGAAAGCACGGTGTAAACTGTAAGTTTAAATTAAGTTTATAGAAACGCTCCCCCTGCTGTTTGCAATACCATATTCGCGAGATACAAGTTTAATGAGAAGACACGAGGTATAAACGAGACTTTCGATCACTTTGTAACGGAGTTAAAATTGCTGTAGCGAGAAACTTTTAAGTGCCGGGTCTTAGCTAACATTAAATAAAGCCGTGGACATTGCAACATCACACAAGAGAGCGGCTCACGTGAACTGACTGAACTTTG
>NC_041395.2:227814018-227961518 GCF_900747795.2 Erpetoichthys calabaricus | reverse complement strand
TGAATCTATATATGTAGATATGTGTATATGTAGATATGTATATATAAGTATATATGTTTATGTATATATATGTTTACTAACCTCTTTAACACACTACTTCTCCGCTGCGAAGCGCGGGTATTTTGCTAGTAAACAATAAAATGTGAATTATTCTAGCATCAGTTAGTAATAAGTTACACCCCTTTCCTGATCAAACTTACTAATACGTGTACATCAGGGTGTGCTTTTCTCAACATTATAAAAAAACTTTGTCTTATTTGCAAATAACTATCCATCCATCCATCCACTTTTCAACCAACTATATCCTAACACAGGGTCACGGGGGTCTGCTGAAGCCAATCCCAGCCAACACAGCATGCAAGGCAGGAACAAATCCCGGGCAGGGCGCCAGCCCACCGCATGCAAATAATTATTTTAGATCAAATAGCATTTAATACCTTAATGAGTGTGAATGTGAACACCGCAGCCTGTGCAGGATTGGTTTCTGCCTTGTACCCAGTACTGCAAGAATAGGCCATGGCTCACATGACTCGGAAATGGATGAAACAGATTTGATAATGAATGCTTGAATTGCACCTTTTTATAGTGAACATCTCACCAAAGGTTTAATAAATTCAAAGCCAATGACCCATTCTTTAAGCACATTTGCTTTACATTTAGAACGCAGGCAGCTGAAATATATGGGTCACAAAGGGTGGAGATTAAACAAACAGGTTTATTTTTTTTAGAATACGACCCGGAAAAAACTTTAGAGAAAATTAAAAGTTTTAAAGCAAAATTCAAAGTACAGGACTGATACAATTTGGTAAAGTGATCTATAAACAAAGTGTTATGTCTGTTGTGTAATCTTTGATTTAAAATTTGGAGGAAGCAAGTGTTAACAGTGTTGAAACTGTGAATATTTTAGAGAAAAGATTGTGCAACATTGTTACATACAGCTTGAGTTTACAAAACATAGCAAAAATCGGTCTGAAATTAAACAAGGAGCTGCAATGCTTTGGACATCCTTAATTTTCTTGGAGTGAAAGATGTTTTTTTTTCTTAAAGTAACAGTGTCCATGTATCAATAACTCTTTTCAACAAATGGTGTTGAAAAGTCTCTATGTGTCCAGTCTAAAATGTACCCATAGTTTAAGCAAGATTGCCATACTGTTTATCTCTGAATGTAAACACAATGTTTGTATGTTTCATCAAGAATATTTAGCTACAAGATATCAGTTTTGATGTCAGATACCGAATAGCATTCCATTCATATAGATTGTAAATAAACGATTTCTTTTGACTATGTTTTGCAAAATAACCTGTCAGATCAGATAGTAAGAAGAAGGACCAAACTGAGGAGGTTTGCTGCAGTCTTTATCTACTTAGCTGTCTGCTCTTATCACACATCTATAGTTTTTCAGGATCATTTAGTGACCCTTTCCACAGACTTCACTATGCAGCACCTGAATTCCATTTACTTTGCAATACGGAATGAAAATCAAGGCTGTCAAGCAGCCATCTGTTTCTGTCCCCTACCTCAATCCTAATCCGCTTTCTCTCTTCTCTTCTGTCTCTCTCCGCCTCTGTTCCTTCCTTTCGACAAAGGCTGTTTGGCAAAAGCAATCGATATTTAAGGGTCATTTTCCCTCCACTCATCATGTGACAAATGGTTTGATATATAAAAGCTGACTGAGAGATTGAAAATACAGAAGGTCACAGACCTGTACTGAATTCCTTACACTTTAACTAATGTGTGTCAGTCTTTTCTCTCTTGCAGTTATATTTATTAAAAGCATTTTCTAAGAAAAAAAAACATGCTCTTGTTTTTTTTCATGTAAAAGTAGTGACAGGGAAAGGAAATTGGTTACAAGAACTGATGTTCTACATTCTCCTCCTAGTCTGCCGCAATGCTTTAAAAAGGCAGCACTGTACTCCATAACTGTACTTCTTTAAGTGTATCACTAATTTAACATGAAGTACTGAGGTATTTTATTTGGAATTTACACAAAAAGAATATAATTGAATTGTACATTTGTGTTGCAGCCTTTCAAATACAATGCCTGCTCAAAATGCTACACCATCATCAGATAATTTGCTGACATGCCCAGTACAAATTTTTGCTCCCTTTATGGGAGTAATGCAAGCCACTCAGGAAGTGCATTTTAGCATATTTGCTCATAATCCAAAATTTTCATAGTGTAGTTCCTGTCTGTAGGGAACTTAAATGAATTAATCATTCATATTAACATATGCTCCTATTAATCTTGAAATTAGAATGCTAATAAAAAACACTGAAAAATACTAATTATTAAAAGCAGTGTGTAGAATTATTTTCCCTATACAAAATCTGAACATATAAACAGTTCCTTTAGAATCTGTAAATTTTATCTTTCATACTGGATAGTAAAGAAAGTTTTAATCAAATCAATCAATAATAACTTGTCAAAAGTGCATTAAAACCACAGTTTACAAATATGTAGTAAATATAAAAGAACATTCTCAAGCCTGCTTATTTCAAATGAGGGTTGTTGATGGATGGACTCAATCTTGGCAGCACTGGGCACAAGGTAGGAAACAGCCGTGGTCAGGGTGCCAGCCCGTTACAGGGTCCAATGTACTCGTCTCACCCATACAGGGCCAAATTAAAATCATCTGTCAAACTAATGTAAATGTTTTTGCAGATGTGGAAACTACAGTATGATGAGCAAAAGAATTATAGACACAGGGAGAATGTACAAACTCCACACAGAATCACCAGAAACAAGACTAAAACTCAGGACACTACATCAGCGATGCTGTAGCACTCATATTATTGTTAAATTCATTAACAGATATTTCAGCAATAATCAGACTTTGTTTCTTTTAGAACAGTGGTTTACAAACATGGGGACCAGAGACTCCAGGGGGTTCCACCAGACTGCTGTGGGGTTATGTGGCAATCCTCACAAAGTTGACACTCTTTAATTTTGAACATTTATTTAAATTATCTCATGTAGTTTTTGAATTAACATAATAAAATTTTTTCTGCAATTATTTCATGAAAATAGTCCTGTGTCCATATAGATGTAGTCTAGTGCTGCAGTGCTGGGGCTGGGGAGTGGGCCTTAAGAAGAACAGTCAATTACACTCGGGCCTGCTCTATCTTTTTTGCTGCCTAGGCAAAAGTGAGAATGGCATGCCCAAACTACGAAGTCTTGAATGCAATTGCTGTACAAATTATTGCAGATCAAAATGCTTGTTTATATTGGGATCCCCTTAAATTTTCACTCATACCTGGATGTCAGATTGATAAACGCGGGGGTGCGGTGGTGTCACAATGGGAGGCTTCAGGGACCTGATTTTCAAGAGGCCCCTCCATTGTGCTCAGTGTACCACCCTCAATCTTTAATGTGGCAAAATCAGAATGGAGGGGTGGCTAAGCCCCTGATAACTAGCTAAGCTAATGATGCACATGGCGGAGGGTGAAGATTAATGTGAGTTTTAACTAGATGTCAGAATGGAGACGCCAATAATGACTTGAAGACACCTTCTTCCCAAAGCCAATGGTTGCATTTATTACGGGTAACAAAATGCATCCCTAGTCCCCCCCAAAGCCCCCCCCCAACAATTGGCCCTCCTTAAGTGATCGCCTAGTTTGTTTATATAGTAGAGCCGATCCTGACGTACACAGCAGCTGAACCTGAGTCTCCATGCTAGGTTGCATTTCAGTTCCACCTCTTCATCTGAAAGTACTATTGCAGTGAGTCTCTACTCCTGTCTCACTCATATGACCTTCTTCTCCTTTTCCATGGCCGATATCAATGTCAATGTTTAATCGTGAAGTTTCAGGTCACAGCTCCATCTTGCTGCCCACCTCTTTGTACGAATCCACGCTAGTATGGTGACTGCTCAAGAAAGATGTGTCAAAACTGATGGATTTTTACAAAACTGTGAATGCTGTTTTAATTACCCCAACAAAAGAAGTCTGCAAAATGTCTCTCTATTGCTCTGTCACAGGTTGGGTCTGCCAATTTTACATAATTTTTAGTTTTGCTAAACTTGTTTACTGTATCATCATTTTCACAACAGTTTTAAAAACTGACATACTAAACTAGTGCAGAATATACAATGAATAAGATAGATACATGTTTACTATTGTGAATAATAAAATGCAGGTATCTTACATTTCATGTTAGTGTTATTGATACAATATTAATCGACAGCAGAAACGCTTTTAGAGTTGCCAATATTTGGTAACCATCATCCTTCCTTCAAAAATAAATGCAGGAACTGGCGGAAGATCAAAACAGAACTGGGCAGCAATGAAGTGGGCTTAGTCTTTACATTGACTTGGAACCACCTGTGGGTTATTTTATTAATTTTCTGACCAAAAGTTGTACATAAGTGTATCCTTTTTGTAAATGTAAACTATTGAAAGGCCTGTGCTTTTGTATTTCAAATCACTGTATTGTTTTTACATTAAAACAATTCATTACAAAAAATGTGGAAAATTTAAAAAACAGAACCACACAAAAAACTGTATTTCATTTCTTGTTAAGATTTCAAAATGCAATATTGGGGAGAGGGATTAAAGAAATATCGCCTTTAGTTGTGTCTAGTAAGAATTCAATTCATAACAGTTCAAAATACAATAAAAGTAAGTTGAAAAACATCTCAACTCCTGGGGATGTTATTCCAAGAACAAATGGTCGAGTGCCCCCACATAGTATTAAGTGGTATTCGATCACATACAGTATTCATCAGTAGTCTTTGTTATAGTTAAGTATTTGCTTTAAATAATAGGTTTGTTATTGTCAAAAATCATGCTGTGGGACTACTGGTAGCAGAAACCAAGATCCAAGATCCATCCATCCATCCATCCATCCTCTTCCGCTTATCCGAGATCAGGTCGCTGGGGCAGCAGCTTGAGCAGAGATGCCCAGACTTCCCTCTCCCCAGCCACTTCTTCTAGCTCTTCCCGAGGAGTTCCCAGGTCAGCCGGGAGACATAGTCCCTCCAGCTTGTCCTGGGACTTCCCCGGGGCCTCCTCCCGGTTAGACGTGCCCGGAACACCTCACCAGGGAGGCGTCCAGGAGGCATCCTGATCAGATGCCCGAGCCACCTCATCTGACTCCTCTCGATGCGGAGAAGCAGCGGCTCTACTCTGAGCCCCTCCTGGATGACTGAGCTTCTCACCCTATCTTTAAGGGAAAGCCCAGACACCCTGCGGAGGAAACTTATTTCAGCCGCTTGTATTCGCGATCTCATTCTTTCGGTCACTACCCATAGCTCATGACCATAGGTGAGAGTAGGAACATAGATCGACTGGTAAATTGAGAGCGTTGCCTTACGGCTCAGCTCCATTTTCACCACGACAGACCAATGCAGAGTCCCCATCACTGCGGACGCCGCACCGATTCGCCTGTCTCTCTTACACTCCATTCTTCCCTCACTCGTGAACAAGAACCCGAGATACTTGAACTCCTCCACTTGGGGCAAGATCTCGCCCCCAACCCTGAGAGGGCACTCCACTCTTTCATGGCTGAGGACCATGGTCTTGGATTTGGAGGTGCTGATTCCCATCCCAGCCGCTTCACACTCGGCTGCGAACCGATCCAGAGAGAGCTGAAGATCACATCCTGATGAAGCAAACAGGACAACATCATCTGCAAAAAGCAGTGACCCAATCCTGAGTCCACCAAACCGGACCCCCTCAACGCCCTGGCTGCGCCTAGAAATTCTGTCCATAAAAGTTAGGAACAGAATTGGTGATAAAGGGCAGCCCTGGCAGAGTCCAACTCTCACTGGAAACGGGTTCAACTTACTGCCGGCAATGCAGACCAAGCTCTGACACCGGTTGTAAAGGGACCAAATAGCCCTTATCAGAGGGTCCGGTACACCATACTCCCGGAGCACCCCCCACTAGATTCCCCGAGGGACACGGTCGAATGCCTTTTCCAAGTCCACAAAACACATGTAGACTGGTTGGGCAAACTCCCATGCACCCTCCAGGACCCTGCTAGAGGTGTAGAGCTGGTCCAGTGTTCCGCGACCAGGACGAAAACCACACTGTTCCTCCTGAATCCAAGGTTTTACTATCTGATGGACCCTCCTCTCCAGGACCCCCAAATAGACTTTTACCAGGGAGGCTGAGGAGTGTGATCCCTCTGTAGTTGGAACACACCCTCCGGTCCCCCTTCTTAAAGAGGGGGACCACCACCCCGGTCTGCCAATCCAGAGGCACTGTCGTTGATGTCCATGTGATGTTGCAGAGGCGTTTCAACCAAGACAGTCCTACAACATCCAGAACCTTGAGGAACTCCAGGCCTATCTCATCCACCCCCGGGGCCCTGCCACCAAGGAGTTTTTTGACCACCTTGGTGACCTCAGGCCCAGAGATGGGGGAGCCCACCTCCAAGTCCCCAGGCCCAGAAGGCATGTTAATGGGATTGAGGAGGTCTTCAAAGTACTTCCCCCACCGACCCACAACGTCCCGAGTCGAGGTCAGCAGCGCACCATCCCCACCATATACAGTGTTGACACTGCACTGCTTCCCCCTCCTGAGATGCCGGATGGTGGACCAGAATCTCCTCGAAGCCGTCCAATAGTCGTTCTCCGTGGCCACCCCAAACTCCTCCCATGCCTGAGTTTTTGCCTCAGCAACCACCAAAGCCACATTCCGCTTGGCCTGCCAGTACCTATTAGCTGCCTCCAGAGTCCCACAGGACAAAAGGGTCCTGTAGGACTCCTTCTTCAGCTTGCCAGCATCCCTCACCGCCGGTGTCCACCAAAAGGTTCGGGGATTGCCGCCACGACAGGTACCGACCACCTTACGGCCACAGCTCCGGTCTGCCGCCTTAACAATAGAAGCACGGAACATGGCCAATTCGGACTCAATGTCCCCCACCTCCCTCAGAACGTGGTTGAAGTTCTGCTGGAGGTGGGAGTTGAAGCTACTTGTGACAGGGGACTCTGCCAGACGTTCCCAGCAGACCCTCACAACACGTTTGGGCCTACCAGGCCTGACCGGCATCCTCCCCCATCATCGAAGCCAACTCACCACCAGGTGGTGATCAGTTGACAGCTCTTCACCTGAGTTTCCAAGGCATGTGGCCGCAAGTCCGATGACACGACCACAAAGTGGACCATCGAACTGAGGCCTAGGGTGTCCTGGGGCTAAGTGCACATATAAACACCCCTATTCTTGAACATGGTGTTCGTTACGGACAATCCGTGACGAGCACAGAAGTCCAATAACAAAACACCGCTCGGGTTCAGGTCGGGGGGGCCATTCCTCCTAATCACGCCTTTCCAGGTCTCACGGTCATTGCCCATGTAAGCATTGAAGTCTCCCAGCAGTACGAGGGAGTCCCCAGAAGATATGCCCTCTAGCACCTCCTCCAGGGACTCCAAAAAGGGTGGGTACTCCAAAATGCTGTTCGGCACATATGCACAAACAACAATTTGTCCCCTTGGAGCCTGTCCCCCCACCCGATGAACAGGCTTCAAGTATGCCCGCACCCGCTCGGTGCCTCTCACCGGGGGCAACTCCAGAGTGGTACAGAGTCCAGCCCCTCTCAAGGAGATCGGTTCCAGAGTCCAAGCTGTGCGTCGAGGTGAGCCTGACTATATCTAGCCGGAACCTCTAGACCTCGCGCACTAGCTCAGGCTCCTTCCCCTTCAGAGAGGTGACATTCCACATCCCAAGAGCCAGCTTCTGTAGCCGAGGATCGGACCGCCAAGGTCCCCGTCTTCGGCCACCACCCAACTCACACTGCACCCGACCTTCTTGGCCCCTCCCATAGGTGATGAGCCCATGGGAAGGGGGACCCATGTTGCCTCTTTGGGCTGTGCCTGGCCAAGCCCCATGGGTGCAGGCCTGGCCACCAGGCACTCGCTATTGAGCCCCACCTCCAGGCATGGCTCCAGAGGGGGGCCCCGGTGACCTGTGTCCGGGCAAGGGAAAACGCCGTCCAAATTTTTTCTTCTTCATAGGCGGTTTTGTTGAACAGCTCTTTGTCTTATCTCTCACCTAGGACCAGTTTGCCTTGGGTGGCCCTACCAGGGGCATAAAGCCCCAGACAACAGAGCTCCTAGGATCATTGGGACACGCAAACCCCTCTACCACGATAAGGTGGCAGTTCGAGGAGGGGAAGATCCAAGATAATGTCTAAATTCGTAGAATTGGGTTTATATTAGTGGTGGGGCCTGACTAGTTGGTACAACATTTTGGGGGGGGGGCCTCGGATTTAAAAAGTTTACAAACTCTCGTTTTTGGAGAAAATAGAAGGTGAACTGCTCAGTGCATTTGAGAACCCTTTGACATTCATGTCCATCTGCAAATTCTGACACCAACAGCAAATTATTAGATTTGTTTATTCATGCTTGTAAAGATATAGGATTTTGCTCACTGGAAACGAAGAGTAAGAAGGAATTTAAAAATTGGAATAAACTACACACATGCTACAAGGAGGAATGACTATATATATATATATATATATATATATATATATATATATATATATATATATATATATATATACATACAGCATATAAGGCAATTTTTGTATATTGTAGGAAATAAGTACTCAGTCACTTAAAATGCTAAAAATATAACCCTGTCCTGTTAAATATATCACAGTCCCTGTGAGTGTGATTTCCTCTAGTTACCCTGCATTATACACACAAGTTTACTTTACCTACAAGATCATCAGTCCCTACCAACGCCCCATTACATCAGTTTGAAACACTACTGTAAATATCTGCTTTTATCTCATCATATACATTTCTTATCTTTAATTTATTCCCAATTTCATGGGAAATCAGCATGGTCAGGTTTGCAAATGTTATTTTTTACACTAATGACTGCCAAGAGTGGGCCACACAGTAAGTTAACCATAAAAAGAATTATGATGACCTTCAGATGCTATAGCAGAACAAGATTGATTTGACAACATATCTGTCAGTCATAAAAACAAATGAGAGAGTCTGATAGTGGCTGATTCATTGGGCTTTATATTGCAGCACCTATTAGGCATAACAATGTTGGAGATGGTGGCTGTAGGAAGGCTTTCACGTTCATTAAGAACAATCTAGCAAGGACAAAGGGAAACTAGCGGATTGTAGCAGCAGGGCAAGAGATGCACACATAATAGTGCTGATGTCAAAGCTTTCCACTATGTACAGAGATATGGTGCCCTCCATAGATGACCAATTAAAACCTGATGGACTAATGAGGTGAGTGAGCATTATAAAGTCAGTCTTTGGCAGCAGCTGTCAAGCTTATCAGAGATTGGTTCATATTCTGTGATGAGTTCCACTTCTGTATTTGGCATGAGGCATGGGATTTGTAAATGTAGATAACATTGAAAACAATAAAATCTGAATGACTGTCTTGAATGGTACACTGCTAGAAATGCAGCCGTCACAGTGAAATGCACATTTGCTCACACTAGCCAGTTTCCTTTTGACCTTGTGAGACAGTTTAACCATATGATGATATGTTGAGGAGATCCTGCTGCCTACTATATGGTATTTTGTGATTTATTTGCCTGATTATACTTCTCATCAGAAAAAGCATCTCTTCAAATGATGGCTGACTCCTTGGAACATATCTCCTTGATAATTAGCATAGTTTCCATTGTGCAGGAATGTAAAATACCTTCTGTGGATGGATCACAGGACACTATTTGGCTCATGTAAATATCCATGACACAAAATACAACCCATTGTATCGCCAAGCGTACAAGATTAATCCATCTAACTAGTGATCCACAGGGGTAGTTCTGGACTAATGTCTAATAGAAGTCATTTTTTGTTCTTACTTAACCAAAAATTATGTACTTTGTATTGTCAAAGTAAGAATATAATGAATAAACAGAAAAATAAGAAAAAGTCTACTGATAGGACGTGTTATTCCTAGGTTATAGATAGATAGATAGATAGATAGATAGATAGATAGATAGATAGATAGATAGATAGATAGATAGATAGATAGATAGATAGATAGATAGATAGATAGATAGATAGATAGATAGATAGATAGATAGATAGATAGATACACATACTCCAGCAGCAGCATACTGATAAAACCAATATTAATTAAAGAGCAATAAAAACACAGTGCAAGTTAAAAAGTGCAAAGTGGAGAGTGCGAGGCAGGTATAATAGTCAATAACATTGTATAATGTTATCGTTTACCCCCTGGTGGAATTAAAGAGTTGCATAGTGTGGGGGAGGAACGATCTCCTCAGTCTGTCAGTGGAGCAGGACAGTGACCGCAGTCTGTTGCTGAAGCTGCTCCTCTGTCTGGAGATGATACTGTTTAGTGGATGCAGTGGATTCTCCATTATTGACAGGAGCCTGCTCAGTGCCCATCTCTCTGCCATGGATGTTAAACTGTCCAGCTCTGTGCCTACAATAGAGCCTGCCTTCCTCACCAGTTTGTCCAGGCGTGAGGCATCCCTCTTCTTTATGCTGCCTCCCCAGCACACCACCGCGTAGAAGAAGGCACTTGCCACAACCGTTTGATAGAACATCTGCAGCATCTTATTGCAGATGTTGAAAGACGCCAGCCTTCTAAGGAAGTATAGTCAGCTCTGTCCTCTCTTGCACAGAGCATCAGTTTTGGCAGTCCAGTCCTGTTTATCATCCAGCTGCACTCCCAGGTATTTATAGATCTGTACCCTCTGCACACAGTCACCTCTGATAATCACATGGTTCGTGAGGGGCCTGGGTCTCCTAAAATCCACCACCTGCTCCTTGGTTTTGCTGGTGTTCAGTTGTAGGTGGTTTGAGTCACACCATTTAACAAAGTCCTTGATTAGGTTCCTATACTCCTCCTCCTGCCCACTCCTGATGCAGCCCATGATAGCAGTGTCATCAGCGAACTTTTGCACGTGGCAAGACTCTGAGTTGTACTGGAAGTCTGATGTATATAGGCTGAACTGGACCGGAGAAAGCACAGTCCACTGCGGTGCTCCTGTGCTGCTGACCACAATGTCAGACCTGCAGTTCCCAAGACGTACATACTGAGTATGGCTAGAGTTATAAATGAAAATGTTGGGCATACATTTTTGCTTATAGTAAACACAAGAATGACCAGGTATGAATACCTCATTGACTTTAAAAGGTAATTGTTGGCATATATTTTGCAGGAGGTTTTGTGATCAAAAATGATTATTCACAAAAAATTTTAATTGAAAAGAAGTCAGCATGGAAATGAGTGGGGAAGGCTTTATGGGCATGTAGCAAATGTTTGGAAGAATATACTTCGTCACTGCAATTTTTTGTGCTTAATAAGCTAAACAAGTGAACAGAATTAACTGTCTCCAAATTTCCTGAGCAAGAGTAGACAGTTTCAATGAAACAATTCTATCAACAATTTTGCAAAACACAAAGCATTCAGGTGTTTTTCAGTTCATATTAGTCAGCACAATGACATAAGGAGCGCATACGATGAATTATTAACTAGTAAAGAAATGTGACACTATCATAGTGATAGTCCTTCAACTTGTTTCTGTATATATATGGTGCACAGCAAAGGAAGTCTACATGTTTAAATGCTAGACTTCACAAATAAGTAGCTCTGGTGGTTAGGTAATGGTGTGAGATTTATTCTCCTGGGATGATCTGCAGTCGTACCCTTAATAACTAATATTAATGCTAATCCCCACTTGATAAATCACTTTTATGCCTTGTTTTAACAATTGTTTTCAAGCTTCAAGTAGAGGTGATTTCAAGAATATCAGTGATGAATCTAACAATAAAAATATTCATATGCCCTGACTTATTTAGACACCTGACCTCAACTCAACTGAGCATTTGTGGAATATTTGTGAAGCAAGTCATGAAACAGTGCTTTCTACCTCCCTCAGTGAGACACATGTAACTTCACTGTAGAAGAATACGTTTTCTACTGTACTGTAGGTGTTAATCTAACCGCCTATTACAACATGCATCTTGGAGTTACATCTTCTCCATAATTTACGTATAAAATGGAATCAAATTATAACTTGTTTTAAAAAGCAACACATCAAGAATGGCGTTTTATAACTTATTTCTCTATGAGAACTTTAATCCCCTGTTTCTCTAGATTCTGCTGATTCAGCAACATGAAAGTGCTTTAGAGATGATAAATAATATTAAATTGCGAAAAAAACTTAATCAGACAAGATTGAGATGTTGAAAATCTTGTGATATTTTAATATATTGCAAAATGTGTGTTTAATGAGAGACGACTGATCAATATTTGCAGAAGAACCTTAATTCATTATCAACCTTATAATTTCCTTAATTCTGTAAACTGAATTCTGACATATCATACAGTTGATCGATTGTTTGAAGGCTACAAAAAACATTCTGCTTATCCCAGGGCAATAAAAAAAGATTAGTTTCACAAAGCAGTTTTTAAAAATAAACTTACGCAACTCCATATATAAAGAAATCAAAGTCATTTTTGATTGACAAATAATCACTTAATTTAAGCCAAAAGCAACAACTAAAGAACATGGCGATTATGTAAATTGAGAGCAATGTCAGGGAAAATGTTACCCATATGATTAACTTCACAGTTTTTGTAGGGATGTCCTTATTCTGACCTCTGGAGAAATTACTTTTCCATATTAAATGTTCAAATTAGGAAAGTGTTTCCAGTCTGGGTGGGTTATTATTGGCTAATAATGTCACTAGGGATGGTATATTGCCTGATAGCCCCTTCAGAAGATAATTGCGACTTCCTGCCAAGAATCTAAGTAATTTCTCTGAATAGAGAGGGTATTTCTCACACTTAAGCAAAACATCCTTGAATAAACTGAACAGTGTGTTCCAGGTAATTCCAGTGTACTATACATATAAATATTTTAACAAGCCAGCATTTTGTTTTCTATGACAAGTCTTTATCTTTGAACAGAAATAAATACACTAGATATAAACAGTACACGGATTATATGGTAGACTGCAGGTAGTGTGTTCTAATGTCTAAGAAATTCAGTTTTAAAGACATTTTCATACTTCTGACTGTCTTTGAGACACTGGGCAATTCACCTGATCCACCTGTGCTGAAATTGTCAAATATGTTTATGTATAGAACTATAATCTGCTGATCAATAGATAGATAGATAGATAGATAGATAGATAGATAGATAGATAGATAGATAGATAGATAGATAGATAGATAGATAGATAGATAGTGTGACACTAGAGGGCGCTGTCACTCCTCGAAACCCCGCAGACAAGCGTTCAAGACACCAGGTAAAAGCACTAATAATGTTTTTAATTTCTTTTCCTTTTGATATTGTGCCATAGTAGACACCACACACGCCACAATAATCAATAATTCAATACATAAATTCTCTTCTACTCCCAGCAGCTCCGTCACACTACCTCCCAACTCTGGCTCTGCTTGCTGGGTTTCCCATAGTCCTTTAAATAGTCCTCAACCTGGAAATGCTTCTGTCCTTCTGTCCATGTGATTCCATAGCACTTCCGGGTCAGATGAAAACTCTTATTTTTTTCAGCCCGGAAGTACTTCTGTTCTTCTGTCCCCGTGACTTGGATGTACTTCTGGGCTATAATAGAAACAAAAGTCTTCGTGTCTCCCTGCAGTGTCCCTTGGCGGCACCCACGGTATCCAGCAGGGCTGTGAAGCCGAACTCCATTTTCCAGGATGCCCTGTGGGCATCCGGGGCACCTCAATGTTGCAGGGAGGACTCCATCTACAGGCCTGGATGTGTTGGCCGGGTAAACTGCCGGCCATCTCTCACAATAGATAGATAGATAGATAGATAGATAGATAGATAGATAGATAGATAGATAGATAGATAGATAGATAGATAGATAGGTTCAGAAATAAAGATAAACAGTGAGAAATATGGAATTAAGTCATATATGAAATTGTAATCATTTTGGTGTCAAGTTACCCCTAAAATACTTTAAATAAAAATTTACATAAATTTAGCAATTGTGTGATGTGTGGCCTGGTGAAAGGGGGACTGCTACCAACAAGTTAGAAAATGTACACATGGCATAATATTCAGGTGTGTTCAGTGACTGAGTTAATGGATATGCAAGCTGGAGCTTTCCATATTTTTTAGTTATTTTATCCAAGAGGCGGTTATCAGTTTTTGTTTATTCATTATTTTTGTAACAATGAGTCCTCTTAAAAGAAAAAAACATTGGTATTAGAATGCAGGTATATGTATGTGTAGACTACATTAAATATGTGCTTTTTAACAGTACTTTACAATGTCATATTGTTAAAAACTTAACCCAAATAGCCTTTTAGGAGGTCAGTAGCTTTTACAGACAGCACAGTCCAATTCAAGTTATGTGAAAATGAAATCGATTGAAGTGTGTTAGTGGTGGAGGATCCGTGAGTAACTGTTGTTCAGTTTTTTAAACATAATATTTTTGAAAGTATACTGATATGAGTAGTACCCAATAATTAGCAAAAGAAATATAACTATTAATACAAAATGACAAATATTGGCATAAAATCACTATCAACAATATCTTGTGAAAGGAGAAAAACAATTGAAATGTATCTAATTCTAAATATTAGTTAAAACTCGTTAAATCTTTAAAATTACATAACTAAGACTATGGAGAGGAACTGTTTTATTGTATAAAAGGAATACCAAAGGTGACAATTGTCTTAAAGATTTTAATTCCAGTCTGAAGATACAGCAAGAGTAAAAGTGTCTCTTTGCATACAGATAACCCATAACCCAACTTGCTCTTTGTCATACATGTTACCACTAAGCAACTCTTTTAGTATGTGCAAACCGTAATTCTATCCTGTCCCTGCTTTATGCAGCACAATCAGCCTCTTTGTGCACTGCAGAAAGTGATTACCACAGCACAGTTCTCTCTGCATACCCAGCAGCTCCAATGTTCTGCCTGCAGATCAACTGCAGCTCCTGTTCTTTTATTTATATCACTTAAGAGAGCCGCACCTTTACCCTTATAATTAATTAGTTCAAGCATCATTTAGCTGTAGGTTGGAAGCATTGCTTCTTTACAATAATTATCAGCAGATAATATTAGTTCAGTCAATTCAGTCCTATATATGCTTATATAATTGCTTTCATCTTCAATTGAATAGTGACCTGTGTGTGTGTGTCTGTTTGTGTGCCTTTACGGTGAACTTACCTAAAGTAGCAGGAGAAGGGTAATGCTGAATGAGCTGCTTGTGAGGAACGCACCCCTTCTTTTTCATTATATTAGGGATCTGGGTAGCTGACGGAAAGATGAAAATATTCAAAATATAAAAGTGAAACAGTAAACTATCTCGTTAAGTTTCATGTAATGTTTCTCTATTTTAAGACAAACGAGTTTGCAGATTCTCCAAAGCTTTTCAGTTGGATGTTCTGAAATTTGAAAACTTTGTCTCAACAAAAAAAAGACAAATTTCTTTTAAAGAGTAAGTGTACCAAATTCCAATAAAATCGATCCACAGGGGCCAAGTTGTTTCATGCGGACAGGCAGACAGACAGACAGACAGACAGACAGACAGACAGACAGACAGACAGACAGACAGACAGACAGACAGACATGGCTGTCACAGAAGGTGGTTCTCACATTATTATCAAATGTACCTTAAAAGTGGCACAATGAAGGCAAGGTAAGTTTTCACTGGCACAGACAAAAGAAAAAAAAATAAAAATAAACAAAATAAACATAGAATACAGACTTACCAACAGTTTTTTCTCTTGTGAACTTTTTGGTAATTTTGAGCTTGCCGTTTAAATGATTGTTCCCTCTTATTCATTAGTTTATGTTTTTTTTTTAATGTATCCTTCTCTGCCTGTGTTTCAGTTGTCTGGCTACTATCTTGATTTAAGTACAATTTAAAACAAATTTACAGTTGAGAGCAGGCTCAATGTAATAGGCAGCTAAGTCTGGAAACCATGCAGTGCCAAAGCTCAAAACTTCATAAGTATTATAATCAAAAAATAAAGTCTGAGTGGACAGTATCTTGCACTACAGTTGTCGTCTCAGTTACATTTTTGGACTTGTTCATGACAGTAGCATAATGTAAAATATTTATTTTTATTTTTTTTTATTTTATTTATTAATTTTATTGTAATCATTCCATACAAATAGATCAATTTATAACAAAAAAAAAAATTGAAGACAAATCAAACCCCACCCATGAGAAGGAGAGCTTAGCCAAAGGAGAATTGCTTAGGGCTTTTTAATAAGGCAACAATAAACAAAAGATAGGAAGAAATATATATAGGTAAATAAAAAATGAAGAAGGAAAATAAACGCAGTAATAGTTATTTCTCTTATTCTAAAATAATATTGATTAGATCCTGCCAGGTTTTGAAAAAATTCTGTACAGATCCTCTAACTGAGAATTTGATTTTTTCCGATTTCAAATAATATAAAACATCGGTTTCCCACTGACTTATCAGAGGAGAGTTAGGATTATTCCAATTTAACAAAATAAGTCTGCGTGCCAAAAGTGTAGTGAATGCAATCCCCTTTGCTTGTCCTTCTCCACTTCAAGTCCGTCTGGAAGAACACCGAACACAGCTGTTAGTGGGTTAGGAGGGATTGTGATACCAAGGCTGTCTGAAAGGCACTTAAAAATTTTGGTACAAAATGATGTTAGTTTGGTGCAGGCCCAAAACATGTGACCCAGTGAGGCAGGAGCTTGGTTGCAGCGTTCGCAGGTTGGATCTTGCCCTGGAAACATTTTGGACAGTTTTAAGCGAGACAGATGAGCTCGTATATAATTTTTAGTTGAATAATTCTATGCTTTGCGCATATGGAGCTCGAGTGAATTCTCTGCTTTGCTACCTTCCACTCCTTTTCTGATATATTGATTAAGAGATCTTCTTCCCAATGTCCTCTTGGGTCTTTGAAAGGTAGGGACTCTAATAAGATTTTATATAATGCGGAAATGGTGTTTAATTCCTCGAAATTGAGCAGTATTTTTTTCAGCATGGTGGAGGGTACAAGGTGAGGAAAATCGGGCAGTTTCTGTTTAACAAAATTTCTAATTTGAAGATAGCGAAAGAAATGTGTAGCTGGGAGGTTGAATTTGGAATGTAATTGTTCAAAAGATGCAAATATGTTGTCTATATAAAGATCTCTGAGCATTTTAATCCCAAAACTTTTCCAGGTATTAAACACTGGATATGTTTGTGAGGGTTGAAAGAGGTGGTTCTCTTGCAGAGGTGCCGCGGATAAAAGACTTTCCATCTTAAAATTCTTTCTAAGTTGGTTCCATATTCTGAGTGAGTAAAGCACAATTGGGTTATTAGTATATTTGCGATAACTTGCATTTATTGGAGCGCAGAGCAGGGAATCTAAAGAAGTACTACAGGATTTTACTTCTATTGTGAGCCAAGCCTGTGTATGTTCATATATTTGTGTCCAGGTTTTTATGGCTTGTATGTTTGCTGCCCAGTAATAAAACTGAAAATTAGGTAAAGCCATGCCACCTTCTGCCTGAGGTCTTTCTAGGTTCGCTCTTCGGATATGTGGGTGTTTTGAGTTCCAAATGAATGAGGTTATTGGTGAATCTAATTGCTTAAAAAATGATTTATTGATATATATTGGAATGTTTTGAAATAAAAAAAGAAGTTTAGGAAGGATATTCATCTTAACAACGTTAATTCTTCCGGCTAGAGTGAGATGAAGGGTTGACCATCTATGCAAGTCTTGCTTAATTTTTTCCATACAGACGGCAAAATTTTGTTGATAAAGAGCTTTATGTTTGTTTACTTGTGATATTTACCCCTAGGTATTTAAACTGATCTGCTATGGTAAAAGGTAGGGTGTCCAATCTAATATTACATGTTTGTGAATTCACTGGAAAGAGTATACATTTATTCAGATTAATTCTGAGACCGGATATCTTTTGAAATTCTGTTAGTGCTGTTAGAACTGCAGGCACAGTGTTTTCTGGGTCTGATATATATAAAACCATGTCATCTGCATATAGAGAAACTTTCTGTTTCAGTCCTTCTCTGATAATCCACTTTATCTGATAAGAATTTCGACAGTGAACTGCCAGTGGTTCAATGGCGATTGCAAACAGCAGTGGTGACAAGGGACATCCTTGTCTGGTACCACATTCTAGCTTAAAGTAGTCTGAGCAAATGTTGTTAATACAAACTGAAGCTTCTGGATTGGTATACAGTAGTTTGATCCATGCACAAATATTCAGGCCAAACCCAAATTTCTCCAGTGCAGTGAAAAGGTAGTTCCATTCAATCATATCAAATGCTTTTTCTGCGTCATAATGATAGTAATATCTCTGGGGTATTTGATTTTGCTGGTGAATATATAACAATTAAACAAGCGTCGGAGATGGGAAGATAGGTGTCAGCCTTTAATAAATCCAGTTTGATCCTGTGATATTACCGAGGGCAGCACTTTCTCCATCCTTAACATCATTATTCAGGAGTGAAATTGGTCTGTATGATGCACATTGTAACAAGTCCTTATTTTGTTTAGGAAAGACAGTGATTAATGCTTGACGAAATGTTTGAGGTAGTATTTGGTTGTCTCTAGCTTCTGTAAATGTTGCCAATAAGAGGAGAGCTAGCTGAGTGGAGAATTTCTTATAAAATTCTACGGGGTGACCATCAGGGCCTGCTGATTTCCCGCTTTGAAGTGACTTTATAGCATCTAGTAATTCTGTTAGAGTCAGAGGTTTATCCAGTTCCTCAGCACTTAAAGCATCTATTTGTGGTATCTGTGATGTATCCAGAAATGCATTAGATTGTGTGTTGTCTTCTTTGGGCTCAGTAGAATATAAAGACTTATAATAATCTCTAAATGCGTGCATTATATTTTTATGGTCAATGATTTCTTCTCCATTCGTGTTGGTGATTACTGGTATTGCATTGCGAACTTCTTGTTTGTGAATTTGTTGAGCTAAAAGCTTATTAGCTTTTTCTGCGTGTTCATAGTAATGATGTCTTGACTTATAAATAAGTTGTTCAGTTTCTTTAGTTGTTAAGATGTTAAGTTCTGTATGCAGGGCCTGCCTTTTCCTGTGAAGAGCTTCACTTGGACGCCTGGCTTGTTCTTCATCTATTCTAGTAATTTCGCTTGTTATCTCTGACACTTTCTTGGTTTCTAATTTATTTCTGTGGGAAAGATATGAAATAATCTGTCCTCTTAAGAAGGCCTTTAGAGTTTCCCAGAGTGTTCCTGCAGAAACCTCTGTGGGGGTGTTCATCTCTAGGAAGAAGCTGATTTGTTTGGATATAAATTCTGTGCAGTTCTCGTCTGCACTTTAGCTCTAAGACCAGAGGGGCATGGTCGGAGATAACAATTGTGTCGTATTTGCACGATATAATCGTAGGCAGGAAATTATTATCTATAAAAAAATAATCAATTCTTGAGTAGCCATAATGCACTGTTGAGTAGAACGAATATGTTCTTGAGTTTGGGTTAAGAAACCTCCAGGGGTCTGATAAGTTGTGGTCATTTAAAAACTGTGTAATTGTCTTTGCAGTGTTAGATGTCATCCCCCCCTGTCACAGGAGTCCTATCTAAGAGTGGATTTAAAACACAATTAAAGTCCCCAGCCATTATAATTTTATGAGTGTTCACATTGGGAATGGATGCAAATAGATTTTGCATGAATTCCTTATCATCAACATTGGGTGCATAAACATTTATCAAAATCATTTTACTGTTAAATAAGTTGCCCATGACCATCACATATCTCCCTTCAGGGTCCGATACTACATCTGATGCTACAAATGGAACTGTTCTGTGTATGAGAATTCTCACCCCTCTAGTTTTCTTTATAAATCTAGAATGGAACATTTGGCCAGTCCAGTCTTTTTGTAGTCCGAACTGATCCTTGCTTAGTAAGTGGGTCTCCTGTAAAAATACTATTTTAGCATTTAAGCCTGTTAGGTGAGAGCATACTTTCTTTCTCTTTAATTCATGATTCAGGCCTTTAACATTCCAGCTCACAAAGTTAACTGTCCCATCATGGAGACATTGATTCTGAGTTTTTAATGTCATTTTATAGTCTTAAGTGGTAGTGAGGCAGTTTTAATCTTAATTTCAAAATTCCCCATGAGTTATTGCATTTTAGCCTATTGTTGCATTGATATTTATAGTTATAAGGATTAGAAGAATAGATTAGATATAGCCTGCTCTCCTTCTCTCCCCCCTTTATCCCCCCACTCCCCCATTTTTCCTCCCCACTTGAGGCTTGATCCCACTTCACAATGTCCCGGTCCTCTGACATACAAAGAGACAGAGCACATCCAAAACAAAACAAACCCCACCCCGCAGCGGCGTTAGAGAATTAAAACAAAGAGATATCTATTGCAGCTGAATTCTAAATACTATCTGCCGAAAATATAATCATTAACAGTCTTTAAGCTTAAAATAATCTTCAGCAATTTTAAGATATTAAGATAATAAAAGAAAGAACCCTGGGAATGATTTTAAAAAGTAGTCTAGGATAAACATAGTAAATCCTAATATAATAGTATAATGTAATAGTTTAAATAGTAGAAATAGCAATAAACCAAGAGTATGATGTTAAATAGTCTACTTTAAGGTAGTAAAAAAAAACAAAAAACCAACCCTACTTTAATTACTTCCACACTTCCACACTCACGGCTATAACTGTAATTAAGACATAAACATATAATGTCCAAGTAAAGAAAAGGATGTAAAATTATAATACCAGTCTCTTTAAAAGTGGATCCAACAGTAGATGATAGGTCCTTCCCATGTCTTGACAGAATACGGCTCCTTATTAACTTTCAAAAAAGTGTCGGAAACAGCTTCTTTAGTTCTTTTTCAGCTTCCTCCTTTCTTGGAAATACATAATATTGGTCTTGAACTTCCGCTTTCAGTTTGGCGGGATACATGAGGCTGTATTTGATATCGGCTTTCTGTAGCAACTTTTTAATGTTAAAGTAGGCTGCGCGTTTTGCAGCTGTTAATGGTGAGAAGTCAGGGAAAATCCGAATAAGATTATTTTCAAATATACTGTAATCTCTTGCTTGTGTCTGAGAAGTGCCATCACAAAATGCTTACATCGTAATCGCTCGAGGTGGACAATAAAAGACCTAGGTTTAAAGGTGCTTGATCTGTATGTGCGATAAGCAGCTGCTATCTCAATGTCGAGTTTAAAATCATCTCCAATTATTTCTACTGCAAATTTCACTGGGTTTGAGCTTTCTCGTTTCTCAGGTATAACCTCAATTCTTATATTGTTTCTTCTGCACCCATCTTCCAGGGCCGCAAGTCTGTCTCCGAGTTTTTTGCATTCGGAATTCGCAGCTGTAGCTTTTTCATCGGCGTTAGACGCCAATTGTTCAGCTGTTTGAACTCGAGCTGTGAATGCCTGCTTAACGTCATCCAGCTGATCTGTAACGTCATTAATCTGGTCGGCAAGCATTTTCTGTTTGGATCTATTTTCTTCAATGTGTTCCTCTAATTTCTCCAACATGCCTTTAAAGTTCACGTCAAAACGTTGAAATAGACACGTTTCCCGGTCTTTGTTATCCTTCTTAAGCTCAATGTTAGACTTCTTAAGCTCATTCTTGTTATCCTTCTTAAGCTCATTTATGGCCGTAGCCATGGCAGTGGCCAGTGTAGCGATCATCTCTTTCAGTTCAGTTTTCAATTCGGACAGTTCGTTTCGGATTTCGTGCTCCGCGAGTGGAAATGCAGCTCCTGTTACAGCAGGTGCTGTGGGCTCGCGATGAGTAGATGAGAGCACATCCTGCAGGGCCTTTTCTAGTCTCGAATGATCCTCAGAAATCGGCGATCCATCGCGACCTGTATCACTTGCACCTTCGCTCCCATTTTCACTCTCAACTGGAGACGATACAATGGAGCGGGGTCCCAGGAAATCTGCGCATTCGTCTGCCTGTTCCAGGTCAGTCTCCGAGAGGCCATACCTTGCACTCAGGCCGGATGTCTGTCCAGACTTTGATGCAGCTTTAAGTTTCTTTTCCGGTTCTTTCTGACTTTTCTTCTTGTTATTCATGCTTGTATATTGTAGTGGAAGTTCCTTGGTCGGGTTAAATACAGGATACCTCTAAATAATATGAAATACGTGGGAAAATAAAGCCACTGCTAGCGGAGCTCTGTTTCAGACGTCCATCTCCTATAACGGATGAGACCAACTCCTCATAATGTAAAATATTTAAATGTTTACATGGGAAGTGCTTCTAGTGTGACCCAACAACCTGCTGGCTTTGACAAAGGCAAACTAAGAATGTAAAGTAAATAAATTAAATGCTGTGCTAATTGAAGAAAAAGGCCAGTGAAAATGACATGCACACAATTTATTTTCAAGAATGTCCACTTTCAAGATACGTCTTTACAGTATATTGCCAAGGTAATACATCTTGCACAAGAAGAATTTCTTATGTTTCTTTATTCTAAATCTGATACTACTTTGATAGATCTAGTATTCCTAATGAAACTTGCACGTCTTCAAATTTATTTAAGCTCTTTATTATGTTATCCAAATAGCAGGATATTTCAATTTTCTTTCTGATTACTGGATTATGAAACACTGACAGTTCATTAGAGATGGCACAAAAAGCAACTGTCAGTTTTGCAAAGAGGTTCACAGGCAAGAACTTGGAAAATCTGGCTGTCCAAACATTTAATCTCTTATGGGGTAGGTGCTTCTTGTGTTTATCAAGGTGTAAAATCTGAAGAATGCTGTATGGAAATGTGCCTTTTCTCATCTCATGTTTTATTCATTGTATTAGTTAAACCAGTTGTATCCCTGGAACTAGACCTGCATACCACTGTATATTTCTATTTAAAGAAAAACAATGTTTTAATTTTAATAAAGGCATTATTGGCTTGCTACTGTTTGCTGAATCAACTGGCTGTTGCCTAAAGTCCAGTGACATAAAATTAAATTAGCTTAAAGTAAAATGATTTGCACGTGTTTGAATTATTATGGAAGATAATTCTCAAGATATAAGCACAAATAATAACTACACAATTAGGAAATAGTAGCACTATAATAATAATAATAATAATAATAATAATAATAATAATAATGTATTTTACTTATAAGACACTTTACATTAGTAGTAAATCTCAAAGTGCTTAACAAAGGCAAAGCAAGATAAAAACAGAGATAAAACAACAATAATTAGTAGCATTCTTGTTAATAAGCTTTCCTAAATAGAAAAGTCTTTAGCTGTTTTTTAAAACAGCCCACAATCTGCTGTGTTCTGAGGCTCTCTGGTAGGGCATTCCAGAGCCGTGGAGCAGCGGCTGCAAAGCCTCAGTCACCCATTGTACAAAGTTTGGTCACAGGGGGCGAAGGCAGTAGGTATTTGCAAAATGGAGGTTTCTTGTAGTGGATTGTAGTATAAGGAGTTCCTTAAGTTATTGTGGAGCATTTCCATGGATACACTAGTGAGTAAACAAACAGAGTTTGTATGCGATACAGAGGTGAATATGGAGCCAATGAAGCGACCGAAGGATTGGTGAAATGTGTTCATATTACTGCACCCTCATCAGGATTCTTGCAGCACTATTTTGAATTTGTTGTAGTTTTTGAAGGCTCTTGCTGGGGATCCCAATGAGGAGTGCATTACAATAATCCAGGCTGGATGAGACAAAGGCATGAACCAGCTTTTCAGCATCACAGAGATAGAGGTAGGGACAGAGTTTGGCTATGTTTCGGAGATGAAGGAATGTAATTTTACAAAGGTGATGGACATGTGTATCAAATGACCATTAAATATGACAAGCTGTACTCTAATAACCAAATAAGTATTTAATTCTTATTTAGTATGTTGATACACCAAATATGTACAATATTGTAATTTTACAAAATATTACATTAAGTGCATTAGTTTACAGTGCAGTGATAACCAAAAGAAACTACAGGCAGGTTTGTTGCAATTAGTTAATATAAGTTGGGGATTAAAAGTATACAAATATATTTAGAAGCTTCACTTTCAACCAGGTTTTCTTAGTTAGGATTGCAACGACTACATGGTGTACTGGGCAGAAAGGACAAACCAATCCTCAGAAACATTTTGCAGCTCCTCCTGTGGAATTCCCAGACATCCTGAGGGCATTTAAGAGATCTAAACTCTTCTATGTGTCTTGGGTTGGCCTTTGATCTTCTCCCAGTGGTACACTTCAACTTGCCCCTCTTGATGGACATGAGCATTAGTTCTACTCCAAAGTCTTCCTATATTGCTGGGCTCTTCTTATTTAGAAACACTACAACTAATTCTACCAAGTACAATGCACAAACATTTTTACAATAATATCTTTCGTGCATAATCTACATTTAGTGAAACACTGAATTTAGTTTTAGGAGTATTAGAAAGTCCCTCTTTCAAAAATTATATATATATATATATATATATATATATATATATATATTTAATCTCACATGTGTGTTACATAATCCACACAGATACACACAAACACACACACACACCTGCCTTAAAATACCTACTGGAGGAGCAAAATACATTACAGAAAAATGTATGTAGCTTGACTTTAATGATTTCACTGTTTGAAATAAACAATTGTTGAAGCAATTGGAAGACATATGATCATATGATCAATATACGAATCTCTAGTCCAATGGAAAAGACAAGACCATGACTGTAGCTGAGGTCTTAGCTCATCAACTGTATCCAGGTCACAGAAAGGTATGATGTATTCCTATAAGGTACCACTCAGATGTTAAAGCACTGTAGTAGATCACAGGGTGTGTTATCTCTTCTTTACTATTTTATTCAAACTTTTTTTGCAAAAACAACTCCAATGAATATGTGTTTGATGTAAACAATCTTTTTTATCATTTTGCTCTATAACCAGAGAATTCTGTTAATTTCTTGCTTATATAAAGAAATCTTCTTCAGGGGACTGGAGTCTGTCCCAGCTAGCAAGCTGCACGGCAGGAACAAACCTTGGACAGGGTGCCAGTCCATCACAGACCAATATCAACTTCTTTTAATTAAATTACACCATTTACTTATAACTAAATTAACAAAGTGCTCAGGAAAGGAATAAAGACCGCAAAACATACAAACACACGATTGTGAGATAATTCAAATAGGAGAAACAACTTATAAATTATGAAGGACACATGGATTTGTCCTCCTTCCATCATTTGCACACTGTTAGGATTTATTTTAATGAGAAACCCTCCACAACAAACAACTGCCAGTTTAAATTCAAATTATATTTATTAAATGATTAAATAAACATAGATGAATATCAAGAATTAATCAAGCAAATTATGAACAGATGCTAATGATTAAAGAACTGGTGCAAAATCTAACCAATTTAAGCTTGCAAGAAGGATGGAAAACAATAATAACACCTGTAAAAAGTAAAAGAATAAACAGTACAGACAAACTAGGCAACTCAGAAAAGAAGGAACTAAGATGAAAATCATTACCCTTTATTCCTATGTAACAATCAAAATCCAGAAAAATGCAAAATTATTCTATACAATAAGAATTTAAAATCTCAAAAACCAAGGAACCAAATCCAAGGAGCAATTGTTATGGTTCTGTGTGTTTTAATAATTACTGAGAGCTTGTTTTAGCTTCTTTTTCTTTCATGGCTGAACTTATTTTTTATAATTTATATTGCTTTTAGATATTAGTAAGTTAAGTTGTGTTATTTCTGTCATAATTTAATTTTTTTACAGGACTCTCTTTATGAATAGTTGTCTTCGCAATGCAGTGTCAGTTGCTACGGAGTACATCTCTGGAAGTGATACAATGTCATTGACACAATGCTATAAAAATTACATGCATATCCTTAAAAACAATCTTTCATGTGTGTGTAGATCACGAGCTTTAGAATTCTCGGTTCATGACTTTGTGTTTCTGCTCTCTTTAATACAATTCTTTGATTAGTGTGTTGGCTGTGATGAAGAATAGGATGGATCTCTGGTTCTGATTTTGGCTTCAGTTAACATTTCCTCTCTTAGTCATCCACACTTCTGAATCCCTGTTTGGATGGGATGAGTCTTACACTAGGAGGTGGGGCAAAGTAATTATTACTGGAGGAGTTCTGTTATTTTTACTCCCGTCCAAATTGCTCATGTCAAAATTATTTATGAACTTCACGTTAATGTCTCAGTAAAATTATGGAGCTTTTTGTCTTATGTAAAAAATCTGTAAAAATAACCACATTTTAAACTAGTCCCATGCAAATCAACATGTCAGTAAAATTCCATCATTTGAGTGATCCGGATGGGACTAACATTAAAGAGATTTCCTTTGGAAATAATTACTTTATCCCACCACCTGGTGTAAAACCAATCCTTTCCAAATAGGGTTTAAATCAGCCTTTCTAGTGTAAGGTGTAACAACAACCTAACTGTAGATATAGTTAAGTAAAACAAAGTCAAAACCTAAAAATTCAAGGAACTACAGGCTTTAACAACAATACAAAAATGAAGAACTAAAGATGAGGCCTTTTCTTAAAACTTCCTCAGGTGAATGCATTACTAATTGCAGCAGCAACTGATAGAAATGTACCCACTAGAAACCCTGTCCTTTTAATAATGATTAAATTACTTGAGAGGATAAGGTTTAGGGATAATAATAAGGGAAGGCTGAAAATAAATAATGTCAAAAAGGGAAAAAGTTGTAATTAAGGGTAGGGCAGCTAATAAATGTGGAGCTTTTTATTATCAATCAGTGTACCATGCATGCATCTAGGGAATCCATTCCCAGGAATTTGGGAATCCCGCATTTCATTCCCAGGAATCCCGGGATGACACAGTGCACGGGCATCTCACATGTGAACAGATTTAGAACGACCGACACTTATTTTTAATAAAACTACTGCAATATGTTGACACAAAAGACACAAAAGACTAACCTTATTTACAAGCAGTTCATGCTGTCATATAAGTACATGTATCTTTAGTTGCGGTAATAAGAGCATAGAAAGCACAATGTGTTCAGCGTGCGGTCGTCCAGGCAAGAGCGCACCTTCGTGCAGAGTACGCCAGCTGCTGAGAAAGCATGCTCTGCCTCCACTGAAGTAAGCAGCACAATCATCAGATACTGATAGAAGACTTGTTCTTAACCATGCCCGCGCTTGCCGTTGCTCTGAAAACACCGCCATTTCAGCTTTTACTGATGCATCCAGTTTCTTGTCATCATTCTGTGGCACAGCTTCTTGGCACAGATAATGCGGATGCAACAGACTGACACATTGCAATTTCAAGTTGCTGTTCAAAGCTGTTGTCTGATGAAGTGCAAGCTGCAGCAATGGTGCCACCTTAATTATTTTCAACTATAACTCTGTTATTTCTTCATCGATTTTTTACACTTTTATACGCTATATATGCGAGCTTGGCCGTTCCTGTTTTCCCAGGAATTACAGCAGTTTCATTCCCGGGAATGCAGGAATGAAAAATGTCCGGGAATCCCGTGCTCCCGGTGATCAGGAGTGTGGGAATGGATTCCCTACATGCATCTGAGATGTGTGAGAAAACCTTATGGATACAAGGAGACAGCATTCAAACTCCATATTAACAGAAATTAGGCTATGAAGTGAACACAATTCCCTGTGGCTGTGAGGCTGTAGTGTTACATACTTTATCACCATAACTCTATATTGCACTGTACTTTTTTTTGAATTTCTTCTCTCAATACAGGTAAACAGAGGACCAAAGCCTATCCCACAGGGTTTGGGGACAAGGCAGAAACCTGCCCTTGGCAGGACTCCAGTCAATTGAAGGACACGCTAACTTATACAGCCACACAGAGTGAATTTAGAAGTGAACAATTAGCCCAATTGTAATTGTTACACCTTGGCTTTCCAGCTTTATCACTCAAAATAACTTTCTTAATGAATCAGCTGCTGTATGTTTTCTTAGTGAAATAGTTAAGCATTAATATACTGTCTGCATCTGAAAAAGACTGTTCAGAATTGAGGAATAGTGTGTCACTCTCACTGTCTGGAGTAATGCAGGAAAGTAAGGTGCTGCTGGTAATGGATGTCATCCTTTCTTTCAATGAGGAAAAACTGCTCTGGCTTGGTCCTTCACTGGTGGCTGAAGTGATTTATCTATAGCTTGTAATTCTCCTCTTTGCATTCAGTTTTAAATCAAACCACTTTTTCTTTACTTCAGTGAGATTTATTTCAAGAGCTGACATGCAATTTTAATGCTGTTATAAACTCCTCCCAGGATTTGTTTTTATTATTGCCTAGTACCCCATGACTGACGTTATTAAAGAGTGTGTGCTTTTTTCTTGGTTGCAGCTCTCCCAAGATATTTTCTTCTGCCTTCATGATTCAGAGGCCAAGTCTTTATATGGTAGTTAGGCGTGTTACTCTATACAAATTGCAATGAGTGTGCATGAGTTCATTTAAGTAATAAATGAATGCACATAGTTTGTACATATATTCAGATCTCACTCACTTACAGCTTTGTTATATGTGACTAAGGTGTTCAATCGCAAGAGTACTGAAAGTAAAAATAATGTGAAACTGCTCTCTTATGCTGCCTCCAACTGGAAAAAATGAAATACTCTTTCCATAAAACTGTTGAGGAGATTTTAGAAAATTGCAAAAATGTATTAATGCTAATCTAAAATATGCATCCTGTATGTCTTAATAGATATGAGGAGCTACAGTACATTAGACTGGACTGTTATCATATACAGTAACTCCCTGAATTGAGCAGGGGAAGAGAGTCATGTATATGGTTGGATGGATTTTTTTAACACACTACTACTGTATTATTGATTGTATATTTTACTGAATTGTGCCTTACCATTTGTGTATTATGGTTTTAATTAAAATAATCTACTATTAAAAAATCTGTGTAATTTGCAAAATTAAGATTATTAAGAGTTATTGCAATGTCACTCATATTTGAATGAAAATTAGAATAAGAACTGATGCTAGATATCAGATACAGCATTGTGAGAGTCAGAGTCTGTTGTTGCCCATATATTCAGTACCACCACACAGAAGCATTTTGAGTTCACAGGAAGGGGTTTACAGTCATTTAGCCTAGTAGCATTATTCCCATGGTCCTTCAAAACCCCATTCTGCACCATTCTGGCATTGTATTTTCCTCTATTCCTTTACCACCTAACATATCCTCTTTAATAAAATCCCTGTGTGCGTCCAGGTGTCCGTGTGTGTGTGTCTTCTGGTGAAGTGCGCATGCGCAGGGCACGGTGCGATGCGCGATATTACTGTCAGAGAAAGTTACAGGCGTTTTATGGAAATACAAACCAGTATTACTGCGAGAGGAAATTAAAGGTACATAATACAGTGACGCATATTACAGCCACATACAAGCCAGTATTACTGTCAGAGGACATTAAAGGTATATTACCGACGCGAACGCCTGTATTACCGCCAGAGAAAATTAAAGGTATATTACGGACGTACAAGCCAGCGGACGTACAAGACAGTATTACTGTCACAGAAAATTAAAGACACATAATACATGGCGGCAGCCCACGAAGAATGGTCAGCTCAGCAAATAAACATCAACAAAAGAAAGGCTGAAAGAAAGAAAAATACGACCAACAAAAAGAATGAGGTCAAAGTCCCTTGCCATTTAATATAGACTGTTCCTACTAATGTTTATGCACTACTGTTCTAGCGCCCGTTATTGTAACGGGCTAAATGACTAGTATTGTATATTTATCATGTTCCTATGTTTTATTTTCAAATTTACATACTGTATATATGTGTGTGTAGGTGTGTGTGTGTATGAATGATGTATATACCTATACCAGAGATATATGACAGAATGACAAAGATATATGTACAGGGTGGTCCAGATCTAATTATGCAACTGTTCGACTGACAACCGTCTCCCTGCCATTTTGGAATGCAGGGCAGGTGCTGCCATCTATTGGCAACAAAAAAGAATTTTAAGTGAAATCTCTATGTGCAGGGCAGGTGCTGTGAATTCTCTATGTAATAAACTTAATAAGTTATAGCATAATGAAAACTGAATAATTAGATCGGGACCACCCTATATTGTGATGACCTGAGGGATGAGTGAGGGAGAAAGCATATGTAGGGCATTACTTCTAGAGCGCTAGATGGCAGTCCCTCTGGATTGCAGTGGTGCCGTTGGACGCCCACAGGGCTCCATGGGAGTTGTAGTTTGGAGCAGCCCTATTTGGTTCCATGGGCACTGCCAGGAGGTGCTGCTAGTACTGCTGATCCCTTGTTTGCAGCACTTCCACTACAACCAGAAGTGCTGCCAGAAGAAGGTCATGGAGCACATGGAGTACTTCAGGGTCCTCTACAAGAGGAGCCAGCTGCCACTACTCCGGGAGCCAGAGTGGGGAGGAGGTGGACAAAGACTGCTGGAGGAGGAGTGGAAGAAGAAACAGAGAGAGAAAAACGGAGGAAGAGAAAAAAAAACAAAGAAGTGTGTTTTGTGCTGTGCCTAGTGCTTTGAACTGTGCTCTGTATGTGGGAAATGGGGGAAGGCGTATCCCATGAGAAAAATAAAAAACGTGTGTACTGAACTTGTGTCCTGCATCTGTCTGTGTCGGGTTAGGGCAGCAGGAATGCCCCCTTCAGGCCACAGAATATATATATATATAAATTTTAAATCACCTGTAGCTCGCAAACTGTTTGACCTACTGACCTGAAATTTGATACATATATACTATGTGATGTCTACTGTCCGCTTTCGGGGTGATGATTGACCTCCAAGGATATTCCTCTTTTTATTTTTATTTTATTTTATTATAGAATCAGCAGGGCGGCCGTGCAGCGCATGCATACGGCCGCCGTTCTCATCACTACCACCTTCGCCGTCACTTCCCCTACCTCTTCATATCTTAAATCATTCTTGAGGCAGATTGAAAACTTAAGTGCCAGCTTAAGTGAAACATTAAGAAAAACTTACTAAGTAATTGCAACACAAACACTGACTTAATCAGTTTTAACAAAAAATGATGATGATGAAAGAAGAGAAGAAGCGGGCTGCTATGGTGGAGAAAAGAAGAGCTGCTCAGGAAGCAGCAAGCGCATCAACCTCTGAACAAACGAATGGTAAATGTACAGAGAAAGAGCATGAAAACTATGAATGCTCAAGTCAAGTGTATTCTGCAGTGCACCGTTACTGGTATATATATATATAAACAAGAAAAGCATAGGAGGAATGCTGAGAGTCGCATTCAAACATGGGAAGTATTTGCAAGGAAATGGGGGCCCGTCTACCATTGGTGGTGGACCAGAAGTGGACAGGAGGTGAACCTTGAAATGACAGAGTCTGAGAAGAAGACTTTACGGGAACATGATTGAGAGAGGAAGTGCCAGACAAGACAAGTTGAGATATACAAGGATTCTAAAAGAGAACCAGTACATGTAAGGCAAGAGATATCAGATATAAACTGTTTTTACATTTATTGTATTACCTATCTTCAAAAGCTAACATAGTCAGTGTATTTGCTATTTATATATGTAGTATATAAATATACTACACATATATGTACATAAACCAAACAGAACTGAAGAACAGGAAGGAGAGTGGTGTATCTGTCTCTGTTCTATCTGTACAGAATTTGTACATTCTTTTCATTTCAGGCCTTCCTTTCTTTTAGAACTCCAGTTCTTGTCCTCATCCTAGAGCCGTGAAAATTAGGTTGTCTTAGCCCCTTTTAATTGCATTAGGCATGTGCATTAATGTTCATACCTGCAAGGTGTGCATTTTCGGTTGATTTGCTATTTTAAACAGAGTGTGAGTCAATTCTACAAGGGACTGATGGCACATAAAATGCCTTATCATGCTGAATTGGATTGTGTTATGTTATCTTTACAATGTGCATTTGGAAAAATAATGAGTCTTTCTGTTGCCCTAATGAAAATAACATTATGATTATAATTCACTGTATTGAACTGAATGAATGTGTGAATGACTGAGTGAATGTTTAATGTGTTTGAGTTTAATGAGCACAGATAATATGAAGACATTTTCTTTAGAGTAAGAAAAATTACAATACATAAGAATATATTTCTGTTCTCTTATAGTGCACATAGTTAATATTTTTGAACTTTCTTGTAAATAAGTATAATGAAACCTTTTTTTTGTTCAAGTTCAGGGACCAAAGAGAATCAAAAATGTGTATTTTTATTCACTTTTGATTATGAAGGGGGCGGCACGGTGGCGCAGTGGGTAGCGCTGCTGCCTCGCAGTTGGGGGATCTGGGGAGCTGGGTTCAATTCCCGGGTCCTCCCTGCGTGGAGTTTGCATGTTCTCCCCGTGTCTGCGTGGGTTTCCTCCGGGTGCTCCGGTTTCCTCCCACAGTCCAAAGACATGCAGGTTAGGTGGATTGGCGATTCTAAATTGGCCCTAGTGTGTGCTTGGTGTGTGGGTGTGTTTGTGTGTGTCCTGCGGTGGGTTGGCATCCTGCCCAGGATTGGTTCCCTGCCTTGTGCCCTGTGTTGGCTGGGATTGGCTCCAGCAGACCCCCGTGACCCTGTGTTCGGATTCAGCGGGTTGGAAAATGGATGGATGGATTATGAAGGACGATAAAGAGATGTCTCTCATTTTAAGTTAAATGTGAACTTGCTATTCAATTTTTAGTCTCAATTTTATAGAAATGCTTCAGAGCCTGATTTTACTAAGTACCAGTATATGAAAATAATGGCTGTTGCATGCTGTTGACCTCCAGATAGAATTAAAAATGAACCTAAATTCTAAAGGAAGTAACTGAACTTTTATAGTTAAAAAGAAAGCTTGAGAAGAAAGAACACTAATTGAAAAACATTTAGCCCCTCAAAGCCCATTTATTCAAAGCCTAATGAGACTTTGCTCTCTTTAAAAAACACTCTCTGGAAGAGAATGCTGCCCAAATTATTTCTTCAATATGTTCTGTTGTTTTTACATTTAAGAACATCTCCTGGCAACCTGGCCATATCTTTGATAAACCTTATTTCTAAACAGGCTTAGCCGAATTTTAGAGAAGTATGCAGTAATGAATGTGCATGTTATAAATAATAATGTTGTGTGGAATTGTAAGTACTGGCAGCATGGTATTCATTAATTTTAACCTTCTAAGTAGAATGCATTCATGAAAATAACAAAAGTTTTTCAGAATTTTAACTGGATTAAACACTAAAATTTTAGTTTTAATATTTATGTACTAATGCAATTACCTAATACAAATTTAACTACAGACCTTTAAATTTAAATTAGGAGTAAAGGAAAAATAAGCTGACAATTTAAAGGTAAGGTTTTTAAGACAATTGTAAGACCGGTAATGTTGTATGGAAAGGAAGTGGCAGAAATGAGAATGTTAAGATATGTAGAGTGAGACAATCAGAGGTACAACAAAAGTAGATGGTAGGAGGCTGAAATGGTAGCGATATGTGATGAGGAGATATGTGAGGAAAAGAGTAATAGAAAGAACAGGAGAAGAGAAAGCAGGAGAGGCTGAAGAAGAGGTGGATGGATAAACTCAAAGAAGATTTGAAGGAAATGGGTTTGACTGGGGTGGAGGTGCAGGACCAAGCTGTATGGAGTGGGATGATCAAGCACATCGACCCTATATAGAAGTGGGGAGATAAGAAGATACTGCTGTTTATAGTGATTCTTGAAAACTACTTTTTAATTCAATTGGCTCAACAGAGGTAAATGCTGAAAATCATGAAACAATATCAAAATTTACATAAAAAATTTCAAGTTACATACTTGTGTCGCATAATCCCCACATCAGGAATCCAGGTGTATGATTACAACATCCTAATCCTGTGCATTTTTGCTAATATATTGTTATATAAACCACTTCTGGAAGACCATCTCATGAACAACTGGGGAGCACTTTCAAATGGGATCATACTTTTGAACTGAAGACCCATCTTTCCCCTCATTCCTTAGTCATTAAGCCAAAATACTGTATTCCTGGGTTTTTCAATGTCAGTTTGTGAAACTACATGTGTAAATTGATCTTCTGCTTATTGAACCACCTCAGATACGCACAAATTCAAGGTGTATTTTCCACCCGATAATATCTTTAATGTCGTTAAGTTTTAAGCTGTAATTGCATACCACTCTCAGACCACACTCTGAAATATTGATATCACATGAAGCGCCATGACATCCAATAAATGTGCTATTACAGGGCAGGATTCCTGACCAATGAATGATGAGGGAGGCAAGTCTTTAATTCAAAAGCTCACTTGTTTGACTGTGCTCCCTTTTTACTCACAGGAGGATTTTCTGGCAGTGGTTTATTTAACATTGACATTGTGACCTTATGACTGTATATTACCACAATGAATTTTAAATGAAACAACTCAGATGCAGTTGAAGTGGAGACTTTCAGCTTTAATCGAGTGGGGGAAACAAAACGATTGCATAAAAATGTGAGGCAACTAAAGCATTTTTTTAACACAATCCTTCATTTCAGGGGCTCAAAAGTAATTGGACAAATTAAATAACTGGAAATAAAATGTTCATTTCTAATACTTGGTTGAAAACCCTTTGCTGGCAATGACAGCCTGAAGTCTTAAACGCATGGACATCACCAGATGCTGGGTTTCCTCCTTTTTAATGCTCTGCCAGGCCTTTACTGCAGTTCAGTTGCTGTTTGTTTGTGGGCCTTTCTGTCTGAAGTTTTGTCTTCAACAAGTGAAATGCATGCTCAATTGGGTTAAAATCAGGTGACTGACTTGGCCATTCAAGAATTTCCCACTTCTCTGCTTTAATAAACTCCTGGGTTGCTTTGGCTGTATGTTTTGGGTCATTGTCCATCTGTATCATGAAATGCCGCCCAATCAATTTGACTGCATTCAGCTGGATTTGAGCAGACAGTATGTCACTGAACACGTCAGAATTCATTCGGCTGCTTCTGTCCTGTGTCACATCATCAATAAACACTAGTGACCCAGTACCACTGGCAGCCATGCACGCCCAAGCCATCACACTACATCCACCGTGTTTTACAGATGATGTGGTATGCTTTGGATAATGAGCTGTTCCACGCCTTCTCCATACTTTTTTCTTGTCATCATTCTGGTAGAAGTTGATTTTGGTTTCATCTGTCCAAAGAATGTTTTTCCAGAACTGTGCTGGCATTTTTAGATGTTCTTTAGCAAAGTCCAATCTCACCTTTCTATTCTTGAGGCTTATGAGTGGCTTGCACCTTGCATGCACCCTCTGTATTTACTTTCATGCAGTCTTCTCTTTATGGTAGACTTAGATATCGATACGCCTACCCCCTGGAGAGTGTTGTTCACTTGGTTGGCTGTTGTGAAGGGGTTTCTCTTCACCATGGAAATGATTCTGCGATCAGGTCTTTTTGTGTTGCTGAATTCACTAGTGCTTGCTTTCTTTCTCAGGATGTATCAAACTGTAGATTTTGCCACTCGTAATATTGTAGCAATTTCTCGGATGGGTTTTTTCTGTTTTCGCAGCTTAAGGATGGCTTCTTTCACCTGCATGGAGAGCTCCTTTGACCGCATGTTGTCTGTTCACAGCAAAATCTTCCACATGCAAGCACCACACCTCAAATCAACTCCAGGCCTTTTATCTGCTTAATTGATAATGACATAACGACGGACTTGCCCACATCTGCCCATGAAATAGCTTTTGAGTCAATTGTCCAATTACTTTTGACCCCCTGAAATGAAGGGATTGTGTTAAAAAAATGCTTTAGTTGCCTCACATTTTTATGCAATCGTTTTGTTCACCCCACTGAATTAAAGCTGAAAGTCTGCACTTCAACTGCATCTGAGTTATTTCATTTAAAATTCATTGTGGTAATGTACAGAACCAAAATTAGAAAAAAGTTGTCTCTGTCCAAATATTTATGGACCTAACTGTAACTGACATGCCACTGGGAACTCTGTTTTTTCCATTGACCATGAAAACACAAGATTAAAAATGTGTGTCTGCCATCACAAGGAACAACATGGGATAATTAACCAAACAGAAAATAATTTTGGGTGGAGTATTTCTTTAACACAGATTTAAAAAGATACCCTTTTCCAGGTTCCTATGTTCTATTCTCTTTCCCCACAAGTGGTTAGGGGGATGTAATGATACCTTATAAAACCTAATGTATTAATACATGGGCAAATCTGAAATATCCATATTAGCATTAATTGCATCCACTAGCCCATTATTCTGCCTAGGTATCTAGCTGTATTGTCTTGTTACTACTAAGCCTTAGCAAAAACTCACTTCCTAACTTTTCGCCCAAGTAAGTACCTGAGTCCTGAAGATTACTTAAAATGTCACTGTTGGTGGAAATTTATCATACTGTGCATCCTTTTAGATTTTACATAATCCTAGCTGTTTCAGTCTGGCTTCCACAGCTGTGCTGAGAAGGCTAAATATCATTAAAGCTAATAATATGACATTCCCCGGTAGAATACATATAACACAGTATCTCCATTGGACACAACTTGTAGACAACCAATTATGCATTAATGGACTAGCAACTCTTATTGCCACCCATTTGTTCTACTGGGTTCTAAAGAGACTGTTGAATGATTTTACTTCCTTATCCTCAACTATTGCTCATTCCTCTTTGCCAGCCACACTTTATACATAAAAGGATTGGCATATTCATTTTGATATCACTAAATAGCACCTCCAACTTTCAGTAGTGCCCTGCCACTTTATAAGGGTGCAACTGGTTAGACATTATTTCTGACATACAACTCTGTAGACTCATATCGAGATAAGTTATTGACATCCTGCCCTGTCAATATCAAAGCTACTTTCAGTAGCAAAAAAAAGCAGAGTAGAATAGAAAATTAAGTTTTATAATAGAGAGGAAGAACATGCTAATGCCTTCATAAGACTCTCCAGAGGTTTTCATTGTATTTCAGAAACAGGATTTTATAATTGGTTTATTGCTTTATTGGCAGACAATATAAAATTACCAGTATTTATGATATTAATTCACTTGATAGATGTGGCATGTGTCAGCTCAAACTTTGGTAAGATCTATACTACTGCTGTCAAAAAATGATTGCTTCAGCAAGCCTTGTGAAGTGGGAATTGCTATTGTATGCTTTATGGGAGTAACACTTGGCCAAGTAGGGGATACCTAATATTAATGTCACCTTCTCATGTATAGTTATCACAGAACACTTTATAACCCTTCATTATGTGAAGCTTTCATTATCACTCACATTTGGTTCTCAGCTGGTTAATCAACCAGAACTAGATCAAAATAAAAACTTCAATTTTCATACAGTATAATGTTGGCCTGTTGGACATAAGAATAAAGAAATGCAAACTCTAGCTTTCAGATACAGGCATCTGTACATTGAGAACTTCCTCTATAATAAGACAGCTCATTTTCTAACCCTTGTAAATCTTATCCAGAACCTATTTTATTTCATTCTGGTTGCTTCAATTTTTAAAGGTATAGTATATTATTTCTACATATCACTTATACCTAAATTTAAAAGCCTAAGCACTGTTTCCGAAATCTTTTATCCATTTGTAAAGCATAAACTTTATCATATTTGTCAAACACATTCTGCATAGCCTTCCTCCAGGTTAGCCCTTTCATGAGATATTGTGATTCTATATAGGCCTACATACGGTGGAAAAAAATGTTTTGATATCTAACAGATTTATCCAAAAGGGACAATGGGCAAATACATAAGTTACAGTATTGTTGTACATATTAGGGAAAAATTGGGTTATCAACCCTTAGGAAGCCCAAGACATAAGTTAGGTGTATAGTAAGGGTAACATTTAGCTCAGTTTATAGAGTTTATTAAATAAGCACTATGGCTTGAGAGCTTATCATTTACTTTAAGTATTTTATTGGACTTGGTTCAGTGAAAACTTTTAGCATGCATGACACAGGCATCTTGCTTCTGCCTTGAGATATAAAACATTACCCCTACAACGTGACAGTTGTATACAATAATCATGCTATAATTAAAATTATTTGTGTTAAACTAGTTGTTTGTGAGTGTAAGAGAAAAATTAACTTGAAATGGCCTGTCTGTTTTTAACAAACGCAACCTTGACATTTGTACCAGTACCTTTATATTAGAAAACAATATCGTTTATAATATTTAACTTTACTAGGGGGGGCTTTACCCCCTGCTTGCATTGCTCACTCACCCCCCTACTCCCATGCTACGCACCAACCACTTCATATCTCTGCCGCTCGCATTGTGAAGAGGGGGGCTGAACGCACCCCGGGGAGACGCGATTGCTCCTCCGAAAACCCCTCTTAAACGGTGATACAATGGGAAACACAGCTTTTTTTTTACCTCCTCTTTGCTCGATCAGCTGCTGGCTTGCTACAGCAGCCGTGCCACATCATCTGCATTTCGTACTGCGCACTTCTGTCATATCACCTATGTCCATATATTCGATCTCTTTTCGCTTTTACCTTTTCATCAATATCGCATTGACTTTTGATTCCGTGTTTGGAATTACATCGTGACAATGTAATGTACATGTATAACTGCCCATGAGTGAATATCGTTTCTTTCTCTCTACAAGAAATGTGTCTGACATAACCACACAGCACTTTTCCAGATCTCTTTGAATAAGCTCTTGTCTCATGGGGCTTCCAGCCCCGGGCATGGTTACATTGCTCGGCACGAAGACTCGTCTCGCGGGACATGAAAGTATCTCTGAGACAATCACGCCTCGTCTCCTTCCAAGATTTTTTTTTTTAAATAAATTTTTTTTTTGTTTGATAACAGTCTTTAAAACAAGTTTCACTCAGGACTGTTAATTATTAACTATTTTGAGCCTTTACAATAATTCTTAATAGCAGAGGTAGGTTTCCAGACAAATACCATTTTTCTGTATGCTGACTGTTGTGTTTGAAATGCTTCGTACTTATGATATATAAATGAACTAAGCTTATTAAAGGAAGCTTTTTGTTAGGTTTCTTCAGTGTGTCATGCTGCATTAACAAAAGCATGTGGGATTCCACAATTACTAAGTATTTTCAGCAACAGTGGGCAGTTGGGAATAATGATTGCTACTGGGCTTATGCTATATGTTGGTACTGATATTTTATTTGTACAAGTGTAACCTAATTAAAATCCATGTCACTGATGTAATAGGAATAAAGTATAAATTAAAGTATGCAGACCATGTCAGGTAATTTTTGGAATGTCTGAAAGCATATTCCCACTGTAATGAGAAATCTTTGTTGCTAACATGAGATAATTAGTGTATTGATATTTGGTTATCTTTATTGTAATTCCATTTCTATCACATAGTCCCTGCACCATTATTTGTTTTTTTGTTTTTCCTGAGACAGTTGGTTAGCACTACTGCTTCACAGTGCCAGAGTCTTTGCCAAGGCATTGTATAGTTTGCACTTCCTCTCCATAGCTGCATGAGGTTTCCTGCATGTGCTCCAGTTACTGTCCCATCTCCCAAAGTCCTGAAGTTAGGTTAATCAGAGAGTTTAAAATTGCTCTGGGTGGGAGTGGTTACACAGTAGATTTATCCTCCAATGTATGAACAGGCATCTTGTCCAGAATTAGTTCCTTATTTGAATCCAATGTTGTAAATGAAGTAATTTGGAACTTTTTTAAGTAGATTCTAAGAAAGGTGGATGGAATCAGACTGTCAACCTCAACAGTAAAAGCAAAACACAAGGATAGTAAAATTCTTGGTGTGGTTAATGTTATTTTGATTCAATAAAGGGACATTACTGTAGAAGAGAATATTATTTACAGTATGTGTTATTTTGTTAATTTATCCAATTAATTATTAGTTAGTTGTAGGTATGTATTTAGTATATATTTAGAAGCAGATTAATCTATATTATGCATTCTGCTGGGTTTGAACAAGCACTAACAAGAATATCCTTGAAAATGCTGGGACTCTTCTACTAAAATCTCAAGTACGCACTTGAAATTCTGTAGTAAGAGGGCAGATTGGAGAACTGGTTTCCCATTTTAATTTCTTGACTACATGTTGTAGCTATTAACATACTTGAATTAAAGCATGTCATTAATTACACTTGAATTAATTATACTGCGCATGTGCATTAATTGAAGCTTATTAAGCAAGCACTGTGAGGCAGGCAGTCTAGACTCTTGGTAAGAAGACAGGACTTTAAACCATAAACGTGTTGTCTCAATCTCCATCTTTCAGTCATCATGTCCTTTAAGCACGTCCTTTAATGTGCCCTTATTAAATGTTTACTAAACATGTGGAGTATATAAGCAATCATCTTCGCAATTACATTAATTCTCTTCATGTGCATTAGGGTAGAGATTACAAAGAACTTTTAATATAACATTCTAAAGCCACCTTGTGGTCCAATTTAGGAACTCAGGAGCAAAAGACTATCCCAGGAGCTCTTGGTACATTAATCCATTGCAGGACCCACACGCAGCCATCTACTCTTAAAAATAATGGATCTTTAATGTCAATTTATTGTTCTTTACTGGGTTGTATGGTTTTTCTAAAGAACCATTGCTTAACAAATCACCATTCCATTCTGGGAAGGGTTCTTTGTATATGAAGTTATATATTTCTGCTTTGAAAAACATTCTAATATTTAGAAAAAAACAGAAATCCTTAATGTATCGTAGGTTATCTAGCAAGACACTAACAGATTTAAAACAACCTGGACTTAGCCTTTGTGATCGTATGCAGCGAGAGTTATTTTAAAATCACGACCCTTTGGTATTTCACAAATCTGTTACCATCTATTCATGATTATTTATTGTATAAAGCCTGCTGCAGATCAAAGTAAATAAAAGTTCTTTCTGGAACCTTTATGTGCATGGGTCTTTTGGAACCAAAAATGGTTTAACTATGGCATCGCTCTAAAGAATTCCATACAGACATGGAGAAAATATGTATACATAAGATTTGATCCCAGGACTCTAGATACATGAGGTGGCAGGAATACCCACTGTACCATGATGTAACTGTCTCTTCATATTAAAAAAGCAGTATTTTTAGAAACATTGTGGTACTTAAGTAGCATTTTAATATGTTAAAACAATCAAAGATTTTTCCCAAATTAAAGCATAATAATATTTCTTAACTGCAGTAATTATTAAAAACAGTACTTCTAGTTAAGGATCAGCATAGATATAATCACAATTAGACAGCCATTTTACACCACATTATATTTTCAGATATAAACTATAACAGTCTTCTGTAACCAAAGTGATTTGATTACAACTGTACATTGGGTCCTTCCAGATTTTCCCATCTATCACTTTGACTGGCATTGCAGTAGTATCTACGTATCTATCATCTTTGAGCAATCTCTTGAATCCAATGTTGGACTGCTTTAGGTTTTTTTTTTTGGTCATCCTTCATGTTCTATGTTATAAGTATAGCTTATTTACATTGAAGACTCTATCAAGTAAAATACTACTGAGCTGGCTCATCAAATGTGTTTACACCTGAAATATTCATAACTAAGCTACTAACTTAAAAAGCTATAAACTCAACTTCACCTGTGCAGATTAGCATCCTATTCTGCTTACTTTAAAACTTGTTACAAACGGATTTATTAAAGGCAGACAGTTAGGTTCAAACCTTCAGCATCTGTTTAAACTTCCTATTTTTAGACATAGAAAAAGCCATTGACAGAATTGAATACGATTTCCTATTCACTATATTGCACAAATTTGGGTTTGGCCCCAATATATGTGCATGGATAAAACTACTTTATACCAGTCCAGAAGCCTCTGTCTGTATTTACATTATGATCTCAAACTACTTTTAACTAGAACATGTTACTCGACAAGGGTGCCCTCTATCACCATTGCTTTTTGCAATCACTATTGAGCCATTGGCAATTCATTTTTGAAATCCATTAGAGTTAAAAGGGATTGTCAGAGAAGTACCTAAGCAGAAAATATCACTATATGCAGATGATATAAAAATATCACTATACACAGATCATATGTTACTGTTTATATCAGACTCACAAAATCAATTTGAATAAAAGTTTGTTTTTCCAATGAACTCTCTAGCAGAGAATACTAGACTGGATATCTATCAGTTTATTTTATCAGAACTGTTTAAATATCTAGGGGTAAACATCACAAGTGAATATAAAGATCTTTTTCAACACAATTTTTCTGTCAACGTGGAACAAAATCACACATGATGTGAATAGATGATCTACCCTCCATCTCACATTAACAGGGAGAATCAATACTATGAAGATGAATATCCTTCCCAAGCTTCTTCTTCTATTTCAGAGCATCCCTATATACATTAACAAATTGTTCTTTAAGAAATTAAACTCAATTATAACCTAATTTGTCTGGAATTTCAAACATTTATGCATTAAAAAAGGCGACTCTATAAAGACCTAAAGCAGAAGGTGGCATGACACTACCTAACTATTACTGGGAGGCAAATATACAAGCCATTAAGACCTGGAAATTAACACATATTGATGAATATACACAAGCCTGGTTTGGAATAGAAATCAAATTTAACTGTACTTCTTTATGCACACTGCTTTATGCCCCAGTGAATTATCATCAATATACAAATAATACAATTATCCATCAATCACTCAGAATATGGAACCAGTGCAGGATACACTTCAAAGCAGAGAAGCTTTTGTTGGTTGCACTTCTACATGATAATCACCTATTTCAACCCTCTCAAACCTACGGATTATTTAATCTTTGGAAAATGTCCAGGATTAAAACACTTAGAGAACTGTATATAGACAATGTTATTTAAAAATCAGAAATTTTGCTAAAAAAACCTTCCCAGTTTTACACACCTCCCATCCATTTCTATTCCAGAAGAAATACTGATCATATATATATGATTATATATATAAATAAAACATCTTAAAATCTCTTTCTTTCAAAGATCCTATGGTGCTGTGAGGAAAGGATCTTTCCCTGTCTCAGAGAAGGAATGGTAGGCAGCCATGCACAGAATACACTCAACCTACATATGTACAAAGCATTCAGTCATTCAAGTTAAAATGTTTTATCGATCACAATGAAATCATTTAAAATTGTCCAAAATGTACCCAGGACAAGATCTAACCTGCAAACGTTGCAGTCTAGCTTCAGCCTTACTGGGTCAAATGTTTTGGGAGCACACCAAATTAACAACAGATTGGACATAAATCTTTAAATGCCTATCAAACAGCCTTGGTGTCATAATCACACCTAACCCATTAACAGCTGTGTTTGGTGTACCCCCAGGTGGGCTTAAAGTGGAGAAGGACAAACAAACTGTAATTTCCTTTATTACACTATTGGCACGTAGACTTATCTTACTCAACTGGAAGAATTCCAAACCACCTTTTATAAGTCAGTGGTTAACTGATGTATACTGTATACTATTTGATATTGGAAAAAAAGAAATTCTCACTTAAAGGATCTGTTCAAAACTTTTTAAAAATATGGCAAGATCTAATTAATACAATTATAGAGTAAGCATTTATAAAAAGGACATTCCCCCATCTTTATTTTTTTTTTATTTCTGCCCATACTTTTGGCTGTCCTCTTTTCCTTTCAGGTGGCGATTGAATTCTGTTTTGTTAAGTTAAACTTCATTGTATGTAATGTTATTTTCTTTGTTGTATAAGTTCAACTTAATTGTGTGGAATGTTATTTTCTTCCAATAAAATAATAAAAAAATTAACTATGACTTGTTTAAGTATGCTGCAGTGGGTGGGCACCCTGCCCGGGATTGGTTCCTGCCTTGTGCCCTATGTTGGCTGGGATTGGCTCCAGCAGACCCCCGTGACCCTGTGTTTGGATTCAGCGGGTTGGAAAATGGATGGATGGATGGATGTTTAAGAATGTAATTTGGTTTTATTTTAATATGTTTATGCTTTGCTTTGTAATAAATGTTGCTATTCCTAGCACAACATGATATTGCTATAGTTGTGGATTACAGAACACAATCAAATGATTATTTTTGAATAAATATAAATATAAATAAATATAAAGGACATTTACATTTATAATATATTTTTGAACATATACAAAAATACACCAAACTGTACATTCAAACAAGTACTGTATATTTAAGTTCAAGTATGCTTAAGTACACTAAAATGCATTTCCATTTGAAATATGCTTTTTTAAGTGTAACTCTAAGATTACTTACAGAAGTATTTGATCTTCCACTATACTGTTTATTTATATACTGTTTATTTATATATATTATACTATTTTTTTTTGTGTGTGTGAAAGAGTATCCTAAAAATCTCATACCAAAGGAAGAGAAATGTATGTAATTAAATGTTCTTTCTTCATTGATGTTTTTACTTCCAAATGATTGAATTAAAATTTTTAATAATTCTATAGGCTGAATAGACCTAATCTGAAATTTCAAAATCCAAAACGTTTTGAGTGCTGACATGATGTCACCTGACACCTATGTTGCCTCAGATTTTTTTTTTTGATATGAAAAGATATGAACAACATACTGTATATGAAGATTCTAAATGGATTTATTCTTTCTGAGCATTGGGACTCCAGTACTTCATGAAGCATCAAGCATCACAAAGCTAGGAAACACAATCGATGACTGGGATCAATTGGGGGGGTGGTGGGGGGGAGATTGCGTGAGACAGCACCATCATTTATCTGGAACCATGACAAAGGACAGATTCTGTTGTGAATGGGTGAAACGATAAGTTTCAAAAGTGCTGCAATGCACCTGTATAAAAAAAAAAAAAAACTAAAAAAAAGTGGGATTTGAGGGTGAAACTATGTCTACGACAAATAACAAAAAAATACATGCTGTGGAATTAGCCCAGACCCAGACTGACACAGGACACACAGAGGTTCCAAAACCACAGAGGATCTGTTTCTTCTTTCAGCACACAGTGCACAAATCAGCCACAATGAAGCTCAATCCCTTCTTTCTTCTTCTCTCTTTTTCTTCTCTCCTTCTGCCGCCCCCACTCCTCTCTCACAAGCTCTTTCCTCTGCCTCCCGACTCCAGCTCCTTCAATGGAGTGAGGCAGCCTCTTATATTGTACACCCAGAAGTGCTCCAGGTGCTCCCTGATCATCTTCCAGCAGCACTTCTGGGTGTGGTGGAAGTGCTGCAGTTCAAGGCTCCAGAGCTGACCAGGCGCCCCCTTTTGGGGTCCGTGGTTGAGCTTTTAAGCTCCAAGCCCATGGCCCTGATGTGACCCAGGAGGGCTGCCCTCTTGTGATCCAGGGGAGGTACTGCTCTTGATATGTCTTCTCCCCCGGCGTCTCAACCAGGCAAGGCCCCCACCCTCTGCCATAGTGCACATTACAAAATTACATTTTTAGTCATGTTCTACACACAGTACAAAGTTATTTAACTTTATAAATCATAACCTTCGTGTAACTATGCATAAGTGAAAAAGCTTCAAAGTAATATTGACATTGCAGATATCTTGTGTATTAGTGGAATGTCACTGTTTACAGTTAAAAAAAGCAGCCTCATTCTCTCTACATGCTCTTATTGCAATATGAGTGTGGCAAAAAGTGCTCTGATAATGTTAGAAAAACTGGACACTACTTCAAATTACCTTTTTATCTTGGCAAAAACATTTTATGTTTTAATGTATGTATGTACACCTGCACCAAACAAAAACTGAATGTAGTGCTTCATTGGTCAGTTAATGGCTTCCTGAAGAGTGGGCATGACAGAATGAAGCTTGGCCAAGATATTCCTGACCTGTCAGACAGTTCCCTGAGAAGTGATAACATGTATGCTATATAAACTGATCAAAATCCAAAGAAGTTCTTCAGTGCAAATGCACAGCATTGGCCCCCTTAAAAGGGAACTAAAAAGAGTCCGTATGTTACATAGGGTTAATGTGTTTGTCACAGTGACGCACATTATAATAGCGCCTCATGTAAGGAAATATGTTATACAAATAAGCTGTAGCTGTACACCTAAAAGACACATTTCACTACATCCATTAAACAGTGTCATCTCCAGACAGAGGAGCAGTTTCAGCGACAGACTGCTGTCACTGTCCTGCTCCACTGACAGACTGAGAAGATCATTCCTCCCCCAAACTATGCGACTCTTCAATTCCACCAGAGGGGGTAAACGTTGAACATTATTCAAGTTATTGTCTGTTTTTTACCTGCATTTTTTATTACTCTTTAATTTAATATTTTTTGCTGCTGGAGTATGTGAATTTCCCCCTGGGATTAATAAAGTATCTATCTATCTATCTATCTATCTATCTATCTATCTATCTATCTATCTATCTATCTATCTATCTATCTATCTATCTAGTCACACAAGAACAAGATCATTCTTAGTAAACCCTTTTTGTCATACCTCTATATACGGTATGTGGTTTTAGTTTGCTTCTCATAAATTACTATTGCTCAGTACCATTATGTTATTCCTGGAAATGAAGAACAGCAGTGATGGCCTTTTCTTAGTATTTTTGAAAATGTATATTAAAATAAAATGGTAAAATCTTCATTGGGACTGCTGCAGGGAACTGTCACTTTAGGCGCACTGAATTTTGTTAGATTTTCTAGAAAAGTCTACATTAATTTAATCTTTCTACCTGCTTAAGAGTCTTTGAATGTTGCTGTCAGTTCCTTACCTTTTGCCCAGCTGAGTGCACGAATATAAATAGGGTGCAAAACAAGCCAATATGACAAAGGAGCACAACAGCTTTGTGCTCTAAATAACATTAGAGAATACAATTTGCTAAAAGTAGTGTTAAGTGAAAACTTTAGTATTAATACTCTTTACAACTTTTTGTTAGACTATCTGATTATTGCTTTTATTAAATTCAAATTTTCAGAATATTTGTGAGTCCTGTTAACACTCTCTTGGGCAAATGAGTGTTATAACCCAAAAATAAAATATAAAACTATGTATGTGCTTGTTATAAAATTAAAAACATCTGAAGATTAGGAATACTTAAGAACTTATTTAAAAATTTTTATTGTCAAAGTAATATACACATTCCATGGCTACATCACCAGCTACACCTGCTCTTTAATATGCAGATAAGGCCAAAGTTTAACTGTTGCTTATAATGCAGAATAATTTAAGTGACTTGGGTGGGGGTTGTTAAGTTTTGTTTGACTTGACTGTATGAAATTTTTTTTTTCTTACATGGTGGTTCCAGCATCTTGCAGTCTCAGATTTTCATGCACCCTCAGTCTCTATGGCAATGATTTCCAAACCCCATCCTGGGGGGAATTCCTGTGGCTGCAGGCTTTTCTTCCAATCACTGCCACAACCAATGAGTCATTTTGCCTCTAATTGATGACATTGTTTAATTAGCTGGTCTTTTTTTCTACTCCTACTCTCTATCTATCTATCTATCTATCTATCTATCTATCTATCTATCTATCTATCTATCTATCTATCTATCTATCTATCTATCTATCTATCTATCTAATTAGAAAAAAGATTAACATTCCTTATATATAAATGTACAGTATGTTTATACATTTTCCCACTTTTTTAACTTTCTTTCGTCATGTTCCTATTAATTCACCTTATTCTGTGGAGTTTGCTCAAAAAACCGTTGCCTAATAATGACAACAGCAAATGAAGTACTGGATTAGAAACTATTACTCTACAATTTTGCAGAGGGTTACACATAGGTAATTAGAAAGAGAGGGGCAATACGTGTTGAAACTGAAAGAAAGCCCAACAAAGCTCAAATAGCAGTTTTTTTATAATGATTGTGTATAGAAGGGCGTTTCTAAACACACAATGTGTTGGACTTTGATGCAGATGTGTTAGCGAAGCAGAAAATCACGACAAAAATATGAAAACAAGGTTGCTGTGGGGTAGCTGATGATTTGAAAAAGTGTTGGCTGGTCTAACAAATTTCAATTACCGTATCTACTCACGTTTAAGTTCTTCCCGTGGATAAGTCGGGACTTGATTTTACTGTATAATTTCCCGTATTTTATAATGTCAGTCATAAAAGTCGAATGCAGAAAACTCACTCTATTTGTCCAAGAGATTATGATTTGCCAATGCTCACCTGAGAGAGTAACTACGGAGCACACTGCCCTATTTTTCTATGTATTGTGCCTATGTCACCACATGGTAATACCCAAACTATTCCGAAGCAACATTTGAACTGATTAGTGTTTTTTGTATCTCACACCCTCATGCACCTTTATCGTAAGAGCATCCCTTATCTACAAAGTGGCGTTCGATCAGAAGAAAATATGAAGCTGGTTTTAAATTAAAAGTTGTTGAAGTGGTGAAAGAAACTGGTGTCTGCGCTGCTGCAAAAAAATTTGATATGTCTGAGAAACTGGTGCGTGATTGGAGGAAGCAAGAAGATGTAAAAAAATTAAATAACTGTCGTATTTTTGAATGGGCGTATAAGTCGGGGACTGATTTTATGATCAATTTTTTGGGTTTCAGGACCTGACTTATATGCAAGTATATATGGTATTTTGCAATACGCTGATGGTTGGTGCCGAATTTGGTGTAAATAGCAAAAAAGCAAAGCAAGATATTTATATATTTTTCATATTTTCAAAGTCTTTGACTTTGTCAAGTAGGTCTGTTAGGTGCTTTGCTAATTAAATCAGTCATAAGCAGTTACTTGAGTGTCCTATACAAGACCCCTGTATGCCATAAGCAATTTGTTGTTTTTTTTTTTTTTGGTTCATCACTGTCCCCTTTGTTTAAGAGCTGTGGTCCTTTAGACCAGTGGTCCCCAATTTTTTTGACAGCAAGGACCACTTTATTAGATGCAAATTTTTCCACGGACCATGGGGGGCAGTTTTATACACAATTTACATAACATTTCTATTATTATTAAGTTATTAAGCAGTTCGCATACGTTTGCAACCTGAGATTTTTCTTCTTTTTTTGCATATAACAAAGACATATGCTTTGCATTTGCCATTCCAACAGATTGCACATCACAAATAATTAACACTGTTATCGTTTTTTTCGTGTCTGCCGTTTCTATAGGAGGGTGACAATGAGTTAAATTCCGATGGATGTTTTTCAAATGTTGACAAGCAATAAGTAAAAGGAATCACTGAAAACCACAGAAAACAAAAACAGCAAAAAAAAAAAAAACAGCACGAGGAAAGTTCGAAGAAAGAATTTTTTTACAATGTTTCTGTTTGGGGATCGTTGTGCAAACGTGCACATCTGAGCTGCGACCACAGATCTAACTGCTCTGTGGATGATTCATTCAGGCATTTCAAGGTCACTTCGTTGTAATGAAAGCATCTGCTGAATGTACTTCGTAGTAACGCAATTTCTATAGACTCGTGTCATATGGGGAAACTGTCGGGACCGTAACAATACTTTGTTGTAATACTCTTATCTCGCTCTCTCTCCTCTCTCTGCACCGCTGCAAAGCCCCGCCCGCCAAGCATTCTCAAAAGTCTGAGTGAGTCTCCGTTGCCTGCAGTTCTCTCGCGGCCCGGCTGTCAGATGGCTGCGGCCCGGTAGTGGGTCGCGGACCGGTGGTTGGGGACCTCTGCTTTAGACCATTTTGCCTTTTGATTTCTTTGGCTGTAGACTTGGATTTGTATTTATTTAGTACTTAATTGCATGTGCAGTTTGTTAATTAATCTCAGTTCTTTTCTTTTTCTTTTAAGTTCTGTTTTTTAGCATTTCAGCTATTGAGTAGTTTTTTTATTTTAGTTATTTATCAGGGTTTTCAGTTCTTTTCCTTGGTTTGATTGACTTAAATTTTGTATTTTAAGATTTTTATTTAATTTTACATAATAAATTAAATACATTGAAATATGTAGTTGAGGAATATTTTTTGTTGTGGGCTTGGTCTTCCTGTGTACTGACTGTACACTGGGCAGTATAGAAGATTATTCATGCCAAAATTAAATGTAACTGCATTTCATTGGGCTATTTAATTTTGACATGGTTTTATGGTATCTTTATTAAAAACATATCAACCAAGTTATCAATTGCTTTTGATGATGACATTTCAGTTTTACCAGCAGCTCCATGTGTATTGTATTTAATTCAGGACTGTTCCTCAACTGTTGAAACCCCTTGTCCCACCTTTATGACACCGATTAATCATTTAATTTCATTTAGTTTTGACACATTTAAAGTGTGGTATTTATTGAAATGCAATGCACATGTAGCGCCCGCTATGTGAAAAGCAATATGTGCTTTTCTTTCATTTATGACATGCAGGCTATGAACATGAATTAAAATACAATGCATTTTAATTGTATTTTAAACTGACAATGGAATTGCATTCTGATATGAAAAGCAATCAGTCGTTTGGTTGATATTTTTAATTATGACACAGTAAAACCATGCCAAAATCAACTGTCCCACTTGCGTATGTATTGCACTTCAATGTAGCTAACACGTTGGATTGCATTTAATTTTGGCACAAATAATCTTCCATATTGCAGCAGTAGTTTAGGAAGGGAACTGGAATTGGAAGACAGGCTATGGTACAGTGAGAATCTAGAAAACAGAGCCCAAAATGTGAAACAAAAATTATAGTCATGTTTAAAATGAGAAGGTCAAAACCAGGAACTAACACATAAACTGAGTAAAAAAATTAAGTCAAAGATTATAATGAAAAGGACTTAAAAGTGTTTAAAGTGTTTAAAACTAGAAATAAAATTCAGACTCAAAGAAAATATCCATAAACCTAGGGATGCCATACCTCACATACTGGGGCCCCTACCTACATACCCACATAAATAGATTAGCATGGTGCCCCTATGCTAATGGGACCCCCAGGCAACTGCCCAGTGTGCCCATGAATTAAGATGGCCCTGCAAGCAACTGCTTGGCAGCCAGACCAAACAAAATGCACAAAATGTCAGTTCCCCTATCAATAAGTAAATGGAGTATGGGTAACATATTTATATTTCAACATGTGAGTCTAAATAAAAATTAAATATGTGTCTATATATAAAAAAAAATTAAATATAGATTAAACGTCACCATTGTGTTACTTAGTTTCCCCGACCCCAAATGATGCCTGGTTTATATTTAGAGGCCAAGGAATGAATGCAAAAAATTTAAAGTACACTTCAGATCACAACGATCCATTGGGGTAATTAGAACATTAGAACACAAAACAATCTAGACAAGAACAGGCCATTCAGCCCAGCAAAGCTCGCCAGTTCTATCCACGTAATTCTTCTGAAAAACATCAAGTCAAGTTTTGAAAGTCCCTAAAGTCTTACTGTCTACCACACTACTTGGTAGCTTATTCCAAGTGTCTATTGTTCTCTGTGTAAAGAAAAACTTCCTCAAGTTTGTGCGAAATTTACCCTTAACAAGTTTCCAACTGTGTCCCCGTGTTCTTGATGAACTCATTTTAAAATAACAGTCTCAATCCACTGTACTAATTCCCTTCATAATTTTGAACACTTCAATCATGTCACCTCTTAATCTTCTTTTGCTTAAACTGAAAGGCTCAGCTCTTTTAATCTTTCCTCATAATTCATCCCCTTTAGCCCTGTAATCAGTTAATAGTTAATATTGTAGTTTTAATGGAAGGAAAAAACATTTTTGTTAAGTACAAAGTTGACAGTATGTATCTTGATAAAACATAACTCCATGTATATTATTTATTTATAATGATTCTGATAATCTTAGATGGCAAAGAACAACAAGGCAAAAAAAAAATCCAATTAGTTACATCAACAGTAAAAAAGCTACTAGCAGTTAAAAGACAACTCATGGAAACTGAATTGAAATCATCAAATAGCTTTGCATAAAGGCTTGCATAGCACATAACTGCTACACATAAGCAGATTTTTTAAAATAAAAGGTAAATGATATGTCACAATTGCATAATTTTGCAATATTACAATTTGAAACGAATCAAACAAGGAAAGAAATTATTGCAATAACTGAATTATTGCAATATTTTGATTCTGGATACTGTAAAGAAGAGAATGATATTATTATAACATCTATGTTCTATTGCTGTGTTCAATTTGAAGTGGGAAGTCGATATTTTCAACTGGAACACTCCTCTTAAGTCAGATTTTCAACACAGTAACTCGGGGCTGGTCTGTTAAATCCGAGTTTGTCTAACTTCAGATCATAACATCAATCCAAAATGACGATGTACACTGCAAACTTTAGTAAAAGCAGTAGTATTATAGTTTATTTATTAGGACATCTGTCTGTTTGTTTCTCATTAAATCAGCACACTGTCCAAATTCTATTTATGGACGTGTTGCTACAATTTTTGGATACGTAAAATACTGCATAATGTGTTGTTATCAACTGCCCTTTATTCAAATAGAGCTGTTTCTGCATTTGACATACTGTATGATAACCTTGATTCTCTGTTCATTGTCCGCATGGTTTTATTCCAATTAGTGATGGAAATTAGATGACTAGTTTTAACGTTGGTAATAGCTTAATGCTTGATGAATTAATAACAAACTTCAATGCAAGTATTTTGTTAATTTACAGTAGTATGATATGACAAAACCACAATTTCACTAAAATAAAAGCTTAGGAAAAAAAATCAAATATACACTCAAAAATATTGATTTAGGCTGCAGTATTCATAGACAAAATAAAGTTCAAGAAACATTTCAAGATAGAGCATAATTTGATTTTATTCTGCATAATGAATATATCCTGAAAAAATACAATATTATGGAATGAAAGAAGTGATAATAGCTGTGATTCTTTCAAGAGGTTTAGAAGTGGTACAGCTTAGCAACTTAACAGGAACTCCATATACATTGTGATTTTGAGGAAACAATCATAATTCCTTTTTCAAAGGATTTAAGATGGCCATTATTTTATAGTACTAACAAAAGATCACCTGCTCATTTAGGTTCAAAATTAGGTTGGCTTCCTACTCTTTAATAAGCGACCCATCAAATTTTTCAAGATTTGTAATGAAATGGCCCTTCGGTAGTGATTTGAGTCATTCTCATTATTATCATACTATATTTCAAAAAATTCAAACCCATATTGAGCCATGACTGTCATTGATTACTTCATTAACTTCCTACCTCTTATTATCCTTAACACCAAGGAATGTGCAATAGGCCATCCTGTGGTAATCTTTCAATTACTGCTGTATTTATTGTGCAAATTGTACCAATTATTTTGCCACCGCTTAAAAAGAATATTTTAGATAAAATATTAAATTTGCAGTATAATAAATATAAAATACTTTAGCAAAAATGTAATTAAGTCAAAATACTGGTGCAGCATATGCAAGACATTTCCAAACTTGTTTTTTTAAAGGGTCACATATAGACAAGTCGGTCGCATGCTTGTTGTTCTTGTTTTCTTTTCTTTTTTTTTAATATTTTTTTCATAAATGATGCTTTCAGTTGCAAACTCTATGTCAATGGATTTTTTTTTCTATTTGAAGTATCTGTTTCTTCTACTTTGCAGTGTTTCATTTTGGAACTGATATTTGAATTGCCATAGTAAATGCAATTCATCTGCTTATAGAATACAAATTTATTTACATAGCTACAATTAGCACTCCTACCCAATGGATGGCATGTTAAGGCTTGCAGTTCATGTGTGACCTAATCACATTTCCAAGAGGAAAGGCCAAGTGACACAGTAACATATAAAGGAAAAATATCATCTTTCATTTACTGTATAGTTAGCAATATTGTTCGTCTGTTAATGACAAATGTGTTTGGCGATTTCTGAAATGCAAGAGACAGAAGGTTTGAAGTAAAATGGATGTTGGACTCACCAGACATTGTTGATGGATTTACTAATCATTTTTCTGTATTCTGTACACTTGATAATGACCCACTAAACTTATACAGATTCCTGTGATCAAAATAGTACACTTTAGTAGTAATTATCTACCAGTAAACCCTGCAACCTGTAGAGATTAATAGTGAGGTGATCCTTTGCCTGGAATGACCCATTGGAAGCCAAAATACTTTGAAATAATGTGTTATATTAACTGAATAATAATGATATGTAGTTGTCCAAAGAACCTTTCATGCAGTAATTCCACCATACAGTCTTACTTATACAGTTTTTCTGGATTCACTTCTTCCTGCTTGTTAAACTGTTATCCAGCTAGTACCTGACTCCAAGTTCACTGATCCGGGGTCCCAACACTAGCCAAGAACTACTTCAAGGGAAGGTCTTTGAGTTTAGGACTGAGCTTTGGAACCATGAAGCCAACCGGCTAGTACTTCCCTTAGCAGCCCCATGTATCCCTTAAACTCCAGAAAATCTCCAAGTAATCTGCCTGCACCACTGAGTATCAGAGCGTCATGCACTGCATACTGTGTGTGCTACCACCCACTTCACTTTGGAACTTCTAATATACAGTAGTTTCTCAACATCCTTACATTACAATAGTGCCCTCATGACATGATGGTTGAACTATGCTGACAGAAGTATATAAGTAATCAGTGCTAGTGTAAACTTTAAGTGGGTGGTGTATAGTTGAACTAGCATTCTAATACCCCACAAAAGAACTTGCAAGGCCAGCCCTAATCTAATACCCTTCCATAGCATATGTGCTCAGTTTTTTCGCATTACATTGTGCATTGTTATGAAATTCTCATATACTTATAGAGCTTATACTAAAAATGACAATGGACATCCATCTATTCATTCTTCAACTTTAGGGTTGCAGAGACAAAAAAGCTAAATATACTGTTATGCAAGTAATTGTTTACACAAGTCATATATAAGGAGTTACTCTGTGTGCAGTTAAGTGCGTTTAATATGAATTCAGATTCAAAATGCTTTGTACCTCTGGGACGTTCCACTCTTGGTAACTACATATCACCTGAAGCTATATCATGAAGACAGAGGGAGCATTCAAAGCAAATCCAGCATGTCATTGTTCAAAACAGAATATGAGACATTAAAAATCCCTCAAGGCATAATAAGCCTAATTGCAAAGAAGTACAGTGTCAGTGTGTAACCATAATATGCCAATAGGAACACTAGTCAGGAGGCCACCATGAAGCTGTAAAAGAATTCAATTTTTTCACAGTAAAGAAGAAGTAAATTAACCAATCAAAAATAATTAGTGGGAAAAAAAGAGAATGAAAGACACTGCTTCATAGAAATTTCAAAGTGTTCTAGATAGTATGTGACAGGCTCTGAGACCAAGTGATTTTAAGGTCTTATGTGATTTAATTTCACATTTTTGGCTTCTTCTTTGGCACTATTGTGACACCACATAGCATATACTGAATAAAATTTCTAGGTTGTTGTATGGTGGACACTATGAGGATGTCTGAATGTGTAAGGGTATGTGGAAATATAAGATGAAGAGGAGACATAAATTATCGAGAAAGCCTGGCAGAAAACTTGCTGCAGTAGAGGCATGGAATTTGGTGGAAGATTAATCTGTAATGTTCACAGTGACCTAGAACATGCCACCAAAGCTAGTGCTTTAGTGACAGTGAATAATTCTTAGTTATTGCAGTTCACTGTTATGGTTCCATATTGTTATCTGTAGAAATATTAGCTGTGTGCACTGATTATAACTATGGAAAATATTTCTGCAACTACATTTTATGCTTGTACATTTCATCATAAAACACATTTTCCTCTGAGATAATAAAGTTTATCTAACCTAACCTATCTGTTTTTATTGATGCTTCACATCCAGCTTAAAAGCACCTGAGCAATTCCTTTGTCCAAATGTGCAAAAGCTGTAACAACTTATAATTAAAAGCCCACAGCTATAAACTATACCAAAGGTGTCTCTACCAAATATTAACTCTATAATAATGAAAATGTATGGCGTCAGTTATTTTTGTATTTTCAATTTGAAGTAATTTATTAAAAAGTAATTTGGCTTTCTAGAGTTTTACATGTTGATCAATCACAAAAAACATTCTAATGTAAAAGTGCCATACTGTATCAGAATAAATGTGCAATAGCCCATAGGGCCTGAGGAAATATTTATAGGCAGCATATCCTGCAGTTACTATGAGCTCAAATAAAAAGTGATGCTTTTATCCAGATGCACAAAAAATGACTTACACACTTTGACAACAGACAGAAATGACTTACTTTATCTACATCATAAATAAGCTTAATCCAGTGTTTACACGAGTTTTGTAAATAGATTTTCTAGGCCTATTCTGACAGTGTGTTTGCCTCAAAATTGCATGCTGATTTGAAACTTTCTTTAAATGTTATAGTGTAATGATTCAATTCCTGTAGCCAGCCATACTGCATACATACACAATGTAGATGTCTCATGGGACATTACACTACTATATTAAACATATTTGCTGTATTAAATCTGTGACAAGATTTGCCCTTGTAACAACTCTACTTACTCTGAAGACCTTCCTTGTGAACCTTCTGTCCATGTTGTTGACCTATTTGGTACACTAGTTATTGCCAACATAGCAAAGGATAATTTAATCATATATTAGTTTTTCCAAACCATCCTAGTTCAGTTGTGAAATGCATTAAATTGCTTTGAGATAATATTTCAGTCAGTAAAAATAGCAGTACAAAGTCAAATAAAAGTGGAATTTTACATGCAGAAGTACAGACATAGGGAGTATCAGATATTTCTGCTATTGTAATTTCTAATTAATACATTTTATATATACAAATGCATTAATTTTTCAAAGAACTGAACAGAAAAGTAAATGCTCTTGAAATTAAATTAATATAATGGAACATCTCATCAACACATGCAGCAATCCTCTGTTCTGAAGCTAAAGCATCATAACAATGGAGAGACAGGGTCTTATTACGCCTTTGGTGGTCAGTTTAGAGTTGATTAGAGCAAGATTCAATCTATGATCTCAGAAAAGAGGCCTTTATAATGATTGGTCTATGTAGTTACATAGTGGAAAGTGTAAATTAATTAATTATCTTATTTATATTTGTAGGGTACAAAAAGAAAAAAGTGATTGAATCGCAGTTCATTAGTCTAATTATGATGGTTTTACAGAAAGAGACTGGCTGCATTCCAGGCTTCATTTTTGATAGCCTGGACTTACTGCTTCTGATAGTGCTGCTGAGATTGTGAACATAAAGAAATGATCACTATACAAATTATGAACAAACCTTTTGGAGACTGAACATGTATTAATTGTTTACCTTTTCATTTTACCTAGAAACTAATTCAAAAAGACTAGGACAAGCTTCAGAACTGGGCGAACACTTGGAAATGTAGTTTGATGTAGAAAAGTACAAAGTGCTGCACACAGGCAAAAGGAATGTCAATTATAAATACAAGATGGAAGAAATTGTCCTGCAGGAAGCAACCTGTGAAAGGAATATAGGGTTGTTATGTAAAATTGAATTTTCTTCATCTAAGAAATGCAGAAAAGTTTTTTAAACGCAAATAAAATGTTAGGTTATAAACTGTTGAATAAACATCGAGGAACATTATGCTTAGACTAAAAAATGATCTGGAGTATCGTGTGCAGTTCCGGTCACAATACAACAGGGAAAAGCATAGCAACACTTGAAACTGTGCAGAGGAGAGCAAAAAGGTGAATTCCAGGACTTAAGGATATATCCTACTCTGACAGACTCGGAGGGTTTAGTTTCGAGCAGAAGACACTTCAGAATTCTCAAAGGCATTGATAACGTAGATCTAGTAGAATTCTTTCACCTTACAGTAAGTGTGAATCACATACTCAGGGACACCAGTGGAATTTAAGGGGAAGTGTATTAAGAACTGAAGGCAGAAAGCACTTCTTTACACATAGAGTCATGGGAATTTGGATCAAACTATAAGAGGTTTCTGGATGAGATATCGGGATAGCTTACTTATTAGCTAAACAAACAACTCTAATGGACTCTCCTTGTCAAATTTCTTATGTTCTCATATTAATTTATTCCTCTACTGAAAATATTTACCTTACCTGATAATGTAAAGCAACTAAAAAGGAGAATATTGTAGACATATTCTATTTTAATCAGTAATAAAGTTTTGCTTTATCTACAGTATATACATTTAGGCACAGTGGTTACATGGCACACTGCTCTTTTGCCTAAAATTACACATTTAACAAACTTAAAAATTTTGAAAAGAGTTTTAATTAAATAATGTGCCTTGTTGTAGTTTATTTTTTCATAGTTTATTAAGCTTTTATAAAAAAAAGTGTTTAGCACAGGTATTCTCAAACATAAATCTACAGTTATAGGTCAAATAAAGCAGGGCAATATTTTACTGTGTGGAACAAAATAGAAGTATCACAGAAAATTTACCAGTGTTATGGTACCTCTATTAATGTTAAAATTATCATTCAAAGTGTGTATATAATTTAACACTGGCAATTTTTCTGCATAACTTGTAGAAAAAAGTGATATTTTTTTCCTCAGTTGTGGTGTAGTTGGGCTACCTTAAAAAGGGAAAAAATACATAATCAATAGACTCCGTAGAATGCTAAAATGTTTGATTTAGTTTGAGTAATTTGTCCTTCAGTTATCATATTTGAAGACTGACATCTTTGTGCATGAAAACACACACACACACAAAGAGTTGATGGAATCTCTATTTAATCATTGGAAAATAGAAAATTTTCCAATCTTGAGCAAAATGAAAAAAGTGGAAGGTGTAATCCTTTAATTTGAGGAATATTGCTGAAGAAAACAAATCTATGTTTTCCTTTAGTGTTTCATGGCTCAATGAAGTTGACTTTCTGTTGGCATCGTCTTTTATGGTCCAGAATCCAAAAAGGGGTGAACCCGAGGCAGTGAGGACATGACTTTCTTTTGGATGGAAACAGGAGCAGATATACTGTATGAAAGTTACTGCATCTATCCATTCTTTTTCCCTAGTGTCCTCTCAAATCATGCTAACATGTTTGACAACAGACAGTCAAAATTTTGATCTCGTCATAATGTTTTCCCTATGTAATATACATACTAGAGAGATTTTGTTCATAATTTATAGGGTTCTGGCATTTGGCAATGTTAAAAGCTTTCATTCACACCGATGGATTGATTTCAGTTTGTGTTCACAGACACACACACAGACACCAAATGGTTTCAGAAATGCTTATCTGGCATGTAGGTTTGGCAATGAGGTGATCACCTCAGATGGCACTTTGGTCAGGTTGGCATTTTGCTGCAAGAGTATTTTTCTAACATTACATAAAAAATAATAAAGAAATTAGAGTTAGATATGAACTGGTAAAATCACATACATATCATTCATATACTGTGTGTGTGCATTTTGAGGCTACACTATATGTTAGTACCTGTTGTTGGCAGTCATTTTCCCAATTTTCAGACATCAGTTTATGTTTTTATTGATAGTCATTTTGTAAAACTTTGTTAATTTCTGGAATGTTATAAAGGTGTCTGTCACCTGTATAATGTCTGTTACATGTCTCTTAAGTTTTGTACATGCTGGTTTAATATAAAAGGGCAGACAGGCACCTTTTAGCTTGCAGAACAGTCTGGCAAGGAAATTAGAAAATCTGCAGGATGAGTGATACAGCTGACTTAAATTTTACCTTTAATTTCAGAATAGCAAAACTCAATAAAAATTTATATTTGGGTAGAACAGAAGCACTGAAAAAATGAACATTTATATTGTTTTTAATGTAGGATTTGCGTGTTTTAGCAATTTTAAGCTAACACTTTTTTTCACATTGTTTCCAAAAACATAAAAAGTATTCGTTTGTATGAAGTAGTTGCTCTTTTCCTGGATGACCAAAAAAAATAAAAAAACAGCCCAATCAAGCAAAACATCTGCAAGGATCAGTAAAGTTTAGATGATCTGAAGCCATTTTTGAGCAGGGATTTAAAAAGCTTTGGAAAATTTGCACTTCAACAAATCTGTCAGCTGTGGCCATTAGCTTCTTAGCTGTAATCACTGTTGATTTGCATTATTTTTTTTGTTAGATAAATCACAACTCAATGTTTCCTAACATTTCTTCACCTTAAGGATAAAGTATCTTTATGTATTTGCTTAATCAGTCTTGGCAAACTGTTTTCTCATACTGCTACAAAACATTAAGAAGAGCCTGCATTTATTTATTTAGCTGTTGGATTCTGTATAGAAGTTAATTGTGCACATAACAATTTAAAGAAATTCCACTAATCAGCTAGACATTATAAGCACTTTTTCAGCTTTCAAGGCATCAAACTTGCTGTAAGTTGCTGCAACAAAGCAGGCACTGTTATTTCATTCCATAGCAAATATCCACTTAATAACAGTGCACTTTATAAAATGACTAAATGCATTTAAATGTAGTTAGAAATTACAGTAAATTCATGTGTATAATATGTATTGAAATAGTTAGCCTGCCTGGAAAGTGAATATGAGGTGAGGCAAAAATGTAGATGAGGGGAACAAGTCCAGCAGGGTTTTGTACTTCTAAATAACAAAGTGTGCTAATACCTATGTAAAGGATTTTGAAATTCCCATTATTTATATTTCTGGGCTCTTGTGGATGCAACAAGGAGCTCTTCCATGGTGTAAAAAGAGGGAGAAGAAAGTAACCAGATTTGTGGGAGCTACTCACAAACACAACCTCCTGTCCTCTCTGTCCCAAGATCTGTAGCTAAATAATTATATGCCTTGACTATCTGGGGATACACAGTTAATTCTTGAGTGACCATTTTGTTGTTAAAACATCAAGTCTCAGATATTGTTTAGTTCAATGAATTTGACATGCCTCACATAACCCCCTAGCTGTTCCACATAGCTCAGGCCAGATCTGAAGAATGAGACATCTTTCCATGTAGCTGTTCATCAATTGGCTTGTCTTATTAGATTACAAATATAGTCACAGCATCTTTACGGGAGCTTAAACTGAAATTGTTCTCCTTACAAGATTAAAAGCTGCCTCATTGAAGCTTAACATTACCTGCTGTTTGGATACATTACGACAATCCTGCTTAATGAAAAGGTAATTGTATCTCGGTTGTTATGTCTTTATTATTCCAACAAATGGTGCATCACCATGAATCCCATTACAAATGACGTATACTAGAGACATACACATTTATTACTACAAATATTTTTGATGTTAAATAACAAATACAGTGCATTTTATTATTACATACTTTACAAAATACATTACAATTGACAGTGCATTGCAAACATTAACACAGAGGTCAAGGTTGATTACTTAGATTCCAACACGTCTTAGATGGGTAGCACAGCTAGTTTTATTTAACATGATTATGCTTGGTTAATCTTTTCGAACAGCAAGAATTACTTTGACTTTTTTTGGATAGTTAGAAAACAAATCAGAGTTGCTGATATTTAACTTGCACAGTACAATTATCACTACCAAAAGTGTGAATGTGAGTTTTACTTCTAGTAATGTACTTGTGCCCTGTTCATGGTTGTTTCTCATCTTGTATTATCACTATCGAATAAAAATGTAACACAGATACAATTGAACCAATCTGCTAAATAGGCTCCCTCTCCTAGATGTCTCTCCATTTCATATTATTCATTGCTGCCAAAACCTGATTATTTTGAGAGAAGACATTCACATCTTCATGATAACACTTAGGAAAACCTCATTGTCAGTTGGTTTAAGGAAGAGCCAAAGAATGGCAATAAGGTGTTTTAACAATTTTGAACAAAAAATAGCTCATAAAAACAGAAAACAAAATTAATTCATCTGTTGTTTATGTTCCATATTGAGCTGATTGTTGAATGAACTGAAAGTGAGAATAAAAAAACACTTTATTTAAGCATTATCATTATGTTGTTTTTCTAGAAGGCCTTGTAGGAACCATGCATTCTTTTGGTGCAAAAGAATTAGCGCTTTGAGTAGTGAGATAAGTGCTATATAAATGTAAATAATCATTATTATTATTATTATTATTATTATTATTATTATTATTATTGTTGCTGTTGTTGTTGTAAAGATTTTTCAGTATGATTATTTCAAAATTTGATACAGACTGCACCTGAAAATTATAGAAACTGAATTAAAACCTACAGAAAAAAATATACATTAAAACTGAATATGGCATATATTCTGACTGGCAAGAAGAAAGATAGAGTAAATCACTAAAAGGCTTAATGATCCCACTGGGCATGCCTTAACCTTGTAATTTTATCCTGTACAGATTTTTTGTAACCTATTATAAGGCAAAAAACAATTAAAAGTTAATTTTTTCCAGGTTTATTACTTCTTTGAAGTAATTTAGATATCAGTATTTTAAGGGTAAATTGCAACATATTTTGGAGTTTATTGTTTGTAAACATTATAACCACAAGGGGGCGCCACTAAGTCAAAACACACAAGCATAACCAAGGATTCTTTTCCTCCTCCCATCCTCCTGATTAGCGTCACCCACTTCCTCCCAACTCTTGGCTCTTTGCCATGACGCATAGCAGTTTCTTTTATCTCAAACCCTGGAGTGCTTTCAGTGCTAGGACAAGGTTCATTGGAAGTACTGGTTCAGGTGAGATTGTAAACCCCTGCAGTATCCCCTGTCAGCACCTATGGAATCAAACAGGGCTGTACTCTGAGACTCCATTTCCCAGCATGCCGTGTGGGTATCCAAATAGTTACCAAATCACAGAGATGCCAAAATCTTGCATATTGGGGTAGAAAATATTCACCAGATAACATCTCCCCCTGTTCTTCTTTTACACTGGTAAGGGTCATTGTTGATCCCTGGCCAGAGTGTCAGCCAACGTGTACCATCCATTACAACATATATCTTGATTAAACAGTTTTAAATTATTTGCATTTCTTTTATGAAACTTAATAGTTATCTATAATTTGGCTGCTGTAGCAAATAACAGTGCTCTGTAACAGTGGTTGTATAAAACAAAAAAGGACACATTAACTCCAAATGAGAAGTAATTCTCAGAAAAAAAAATATATGTATATATGCAGTATATAGACTAAATTCAGTAAACATGGAGCATCTTTCTTTTCTTTGCACATGATTTCAAAATTCTAGTAGGTTGCATAAAACTTTTATCTGAGTCTGTTTTTATGGGACATAGTAATGCATTCTGCAAATGCTAAAGGACCCATAAACAGATACATGGGACTTCTTATATTACACTGGTTGAAAAAAATTTGCTTTTCTGTTTTGCAACAAACGGCAAGAAAAAAGTATCTAGTTAATTAGATAATGAAAATTATACAGAGTATGATAAAAAATGCACAAATCAATTTTTTTAACAGTATTCCATATGGAATCTGTCACAAACATTTTCTGATGTACAGACTCTTAAAGTTTATATATTTAAGTGTTAATGTTATGTTTTCATTGTTGTTGATTAGAATCACCATTCTCTTTACCAATATCTTAGTGATAAACACCATTTTGAGGTGAGGAGGCCAAGTGATAGACTAGTAGAGCCTTGCAAGCTCTACACCACCCTGAATTAGCCGCAGGTGTGAGAATGTTATGTAACTTAAGAAAATAATTGACTTAAAATATATTTTGCTGTTAAGTATAATATAGGAATTTGTATATGAGCGAAGCAGTTAATAATGCAAATAAAGTACATTCACATTTTTCATAGGTAATAAAAAGAAGTTCTGGAAGCCAAATATCTTGTTAAGTGCGTGAAAGTAATATTCTACGTTACATTTTTTTTATTGCGGAGCACTGTGTTGAAGATGATCATGTCGGGACCTAATGCACTGTATGATGTACAAAACCACAGTGCAATGAAAAAGGTGAAAGGCGGTGTGTGTAATGCATACCATCAATTTGTAAAATTTGGCAGAAGCTATTATGAATACTCTCCTCTATAACCCAAAATAAAGAATGACAACATACAACCTTATTTCAGATGAAGTAGTTTTATTTTAAAAAGGCACACAAGAGAAAGATCAAAGAACAATCATATAAAAGCAACATAAGGGAAGACAACCCCTTGCTGCCACACTGGGTCCTTGGTAAGGAAGCAGTTACTTGCCCATCATGCAAAATCAGAGTACCTCAAGTACTTTATTACACTCTTCCACTTCAGCTGCTTTCTGTATACTCTTTCTTATCCAGCTGAACGTTTTGCACATTTCGACACTAAACTTTATGATCAATGGGCCACAGAGAAAAAGTGGCCTTTAAAATGGTACCTCCAAGGGGACTGTTAGGACAACTCCAAAGTCCACTTTCAAAGTCAAAAATGCTCTCAGATGTTCTTGGGCCTTCCCACCTGAGCTCCCTCCTATGACCCCAGTTAAGGCACAGTTCAGAATTAAAGGAGCAAGCATTGTTCATGGTTCTGTTGCTGCCTACCCTTTGTAATACAAAATGAAGCAGGTTTCAAAACAGAAACTCCTTGTTCCTTCCCATCTGCCTTTTAATGGTCTTCAATCAGAATCATGTTGCTTTTTTTCACACTTAAGTGCCTACAGTGTAATTACTTCCTGGGCACCCTGTAAAATAAACATGATATACTATAGTCAGATGGGTGTTCACCCACACTAACACTTGGAGGGGGCATTGAATTTAATAGTTTGGGCTCCTCTTTTAGAGTACACACTCTGCCGGTCCTGTCGCTTACTGCATGTCAGACTTATGCAGGTGGAAATATTTACAACCACATGCTCTTTTTGCACTTATGGCAATAATGATTATTTTCAACCTCTTATTAAAAAAGATACACCAAAAATAGAAAAACAATATGGCCATGTGCAATTAAGAAAAAACATTATATAAAATAAAAGTCATTCAGACTCTTTATAATACTTATGTGAAGGAAAGCCCATACCAACTGTGTCACCAAACATGAGCTTATGTAGCTCAACAATGGTTTTTATAGTTATTATAATTAAGCACATTAATCTTCATTTTGTAGCTCTAACTGTTTTTAGTTGAAAAGCTTATAATACAGTGACAAACTTTACCATATATTTTAGACAAGTTCAGCCTGTTTCCTGTTCATTCTATTTGTTATGCTTGGCATAATTCACTATTAGTATCAAAGTACAGTTAATCCTCATTATCCAGAGATTCTGTTTCTACAGATTCACTTATCTGCTGTTATAAAAGTGTAACCTGTACAGTCTAATCATACCTAGTCACGCATAAGTTCCTTGCTGCAGGCCTCGGGTTGAGGTGGGGATGTACATCGGGGGGTTGGCTGTATTTACGGCCATGCACATCAGAAAAAAAATATCTCAGTGGCCTTTCTCATATGAGCGACACATCAGATTGAACACTAACAGATCTGTTATGCTCTTAGATGTCAGAGGCTGCACATGTGCTACACTGAATAGATCAACATTTGTCTACCCGATGCTGAAAGGTGTGGGTAAATCATTGAACCCCATTTGTGATAAGGACCAGGGCTAGCAATTGTTCCCCACAAACAATTCCCAGTAAGTCCAAGTCATAAGCTAACACCAATTAAGCCCCTGCTCTTTGTACACACCTTCCATTGTTATTACTTGTTATTTAGTGAAGTCCTCAGATCAGCTCTGCTGAAGTTCCTCACAGCCTCTGGTGGACCGTCTAAAAGGCCATCAAATTTGACTATAAAGGAAGTAAAAATTGTAACAAGGTTTCCATAGGCGAAACAGTGAAAGGACTATTACTGACTTTTTGAGGGGCAAGAGCAGAGTGCTGACACCATCTACCCCTGCTGGTCTTACTCTAGATGGAGCATCCCACCAGAACATAACCCTATTGATCCCACCGGATCAATGCTTCAGTATCCACATTTTCTGTATTCCCTGGGTTTTCCAGAAATGTATGAAAATTGACAAGATATGATTGGTGCACATGAGAGTATAAATGATAATTTAGGTTGCTATTCTGATTAAACTGAACAATGAAGATTTTGCTTCCTGGACACTTTTGGATGTATCTAATGGATTTTGGCCTGCTTTTCATGAAAAAAAATTAATTTTCAGATCCCTTACAGTTTTATTGCAATTGCCTATTTTAGTGATTTTCTCTCATAAGTATTCATATACAGTACAACTACTACAACTGGAGAATCTGTGGTCATCTAAAAGTAGTGACACTGCTACTATACATGCAGCTGTACACTGCAGTTTCATTTGCAAATTGGACAGCTGTGCTAAAGAGTCTCATTACATTAAAAAGAACTGGCTGCTCCATATGTATTTGATCCCAGGGCAGAAAAGCATGGTATATAAACCACTTGTTGACCCAACAAAGATATGTTTTCCTCCTCTTTATAAAAAATAAAAATTTTGTGAAAGCAATGAACAAGGAAGGGGAAGGATTTTGATTTTTAAGAGAGATGTTTCCACAATTAACTGATGCCAAGATAAGGAAAGTATTTTTTTGGTCCACAAGTCAAGACACATCATCTATGGCAAGCAGTTTCAAGATCTTCTAGTGGTGTCAGAGGAAGTCACATGGAAAGCATTCAAGTATGTTTTTGAATATTTTCTTGGCAACTACAAAGCACCAAACAACATCCAGCAGATTGATGACGCGTTTCAAGTGTAAAAAACCATGAAGTACAACTTGTCGCTAAAGATTATTTTTCTGTACTCACGCTTGAAGTTCTTCCCTGTTAACCCTGGTGCAGTAAGCGACAAACATAGTGAAATGTTTCCCCACAGATGGAAAAGCAATATCGGGGCAAATGGAATCCATCAATGCTGGCCAACTATTGTTGAACACTGAAATGAGAAGCATCAGATGCTGAGAAGAAACATAAATCAGTAGCCAAAAATTGTTGCTTAAATGATGTCAGCATCATTAAGCGATGAAACTTGTTAAATTCTATAAAAGTTAATTTCATGTTTTGCCAAATTTCTATGTGATACAATCAATCTAACATTTTTTTTATGTTCTGCTTGAAGCTGTCATTCAGAATCAGCAAAATTTTTCGGAATAAAAAACTTTTACAAAAATGTGTTTTCCAGAGTTGGGTGTTGCTAAATAAAATACGCACACTATAAATAATCCAAATTCAGTATTAATGTCTTGTGTTATTATTTAATTCATATCCTCCAGTGTGGTCAGTCTTGCTCATGTGTGTCAAAGGTATCACCTTGTGTTTTTTTTTTTAATTCACCATCTTGTAGTTACTGGAAACCTTAAATAAAGTGTTCCTCTTCTGAAGTACTTCAATCCAGTCTACCACAGTGTATTCCTTGTGGACATCACAGTCACTAAAGTAGGGAGTCACTAAAGGAGGACCCAGAACATGTAGTCACTAAACATGTGGATCTTCGAAACCCAATAATACAAATCATTGTGTGTATCTTTGAGGAGATAAAAACAAACATTCTGCATTAACAATTCAAGACTAGGCACATTATTTCTTAAATAAGTCAGAAACTTGTTCCCGTTCATCCTCTCATGCCAATATGTGTTACTTTGTTTAACAATGATTTTCTATGGGAGATCCTGTTGGAGAAAATAATTATTTAAAACGTTGTGGGTTGTGGGTTTTTATGCAATATACATTTCACTTTTTTATATGTTGTCTGAAAATCAAGTTTACAAATTTTAATAAACATTTTAGTTTTTAGTAAATGTCTACCTTAGTCTTTCTTTTAGTTCACAGTTAAAATAAATGGACAATCATGAGTATAATTTAACAATAATTTAATATGTAAATTCAATGTTAATCATTCAAATTGGCTTATGCACAAAAAATTATGAGTCACCCTAATATATTCTGTCTTTTTATAATCTGGCACCTTGAGGGAGCCCAGCTGTACATTTTTCAGGTACCTAAATTGCTAGACAATTTTGCAAAAATAAAGGAAACTTAAATTTGCTTCTCAGACACCACCTGTTCCTGTGACTGGTAAATCTTCCCATGAGACTTTTTATAAATTCAGCTAAAGTTCATGTAATAATATCAAATGTCTTATGGTATGCTTGAGAAACCATGCTTGCAATAAATTGAATACAGAATGACCTGTTCACAAAAATTGTAACTGACACATATTAATATTACAACATTTAATCTACTTTATTTTTCTTTTTCCATATTTCATAACCACTCGGCACATTTCCATTCTCCATTGTAGAACTTCAAGTTTGTAAGTTCAATTTTCTTTTCTGAATAAGTCTAACTTCTTTTAAGACACATTTATTACTCCTTAATGTCTTTGATGGCAAATTAGAAACTTAATCACTGATAACAATTGCTACAAATGCAAATGACCCTGCAGAAATTCCATCTTAACAAAAGTCCTATTTGTAAACTTCCTTAGCTCATTCTTTTATCTTGACTCAAATTTATTTTTGAAAATAAGAATTTATACATGGGTAAGTCAGAGCCTGTATTTTACAATCAAATTTTGGAAAGTTATTATTATTTTTAGATTGAATTTAAATATGATAAAATATGTTAAATGTCAATTAAAGTATTTATCTAAACTAGACAAATAAGGTGTGTGTAGAAAGGCTTGGCATTTGACCATCACTACAGGAACATTAGCTTTTTACAAGATTGGAGTCAGTCAGTGCTCTTGCCACTTTGCAGCTTACAGTTTAAGATACCACTGCCATTAACAATAAGCCACTCATACTGTGAATGTAGCTCTGGATATTGTTACGTCCAGGGTAAAACTGAGAGTTCTGGGTAGTGGGGTATTATAACAATAATTCCAGAAGTCCACAAGTCATTTGTAATGAGTGTACAGGTTGGCTGGGTGGGAGCATGCACTGATACAGTGTGTGGCAGGGGAAAGTAACAATTATTTTATAGAAGAAACCGGACACAGAGTTCCAGGGGACAAGCGAAGGACGCTGCCAGCAAGTCAAAGATCAGGTTAAACAAAGTCCCAATACGTTAAGCTAGATGTTAAACAGAGATCAGAGTTTATTCTGTGCTTTTTTGATTTTCTGGAGTTTTATTAACCTGTGCTCTGTTTTTAGACTATTCCTTGGATCAGTGATTGAGACTTGTTTGCTTTGGATGGCCTCTGCATTTTCAGGCATCCCCTGCTATGTCTTTTGTGCGTCATAGTCACAGACAAAAAAGGAAAATCTACAATGGAAATAACAAGACACATGTTAGGTTTAGACTAAGATCCTGAAAACTCGGACAACCAGGATGTGTGTTAATCTCACCTTTATGCCTTTGCGGCAAGGACATCACAGCATTATTATTATACTGTTTTGGGGTTTTGACACATGAGGAATACATTTCTGTTGTTAAACAGTTAATTTTCAGTGCTTATATAATGCCTTTGGCATTGGTCATACGTCCACAATCATTATGTTAGTGGAACCACGGGATAAGTGTGGTGGTGATTACGCATTGACTTTATCCCCTTTGTGGATGCAAAACTTTTGCTCTTTCACTTTATCCTCACAATAATCCTCAGTCCATGACGGTCACACATTGTACAGCCTCAATTGTCCTACCTAAAAAGAGTCTAGCAACTACACATGACAGACGTTGTTTTCCATAACAAAAACAAAATGTCACAGCAGGAGAATGTATTCTGTTGTGAACATTTTTTAAAAACGCATCAAGACAAAAAACAGATATGGCCACTGAACACCCCCACTGCCCCAAAATGATAACTTAACTATATTTTGAGGCCAAGACGTGACAATAAAAAAAAAAAGTCAAAATAAGTGTAATAGGGAGGCCCAAGTCAAAATATTTGGGCCACTGCTCCTCACTTTAAAAGTTGAGTGACCTGGGGTTTATGTAGCTCTTTAGAGGGGACATGGAGGTCCAGTTTACAGTGACCATGTGACCACTAGGTATAGTTCTACAAGAACAGCCTAGGAGTTCCCAGCATCATTGCTGACCCTGGAAATCTTATATATATCTGGTCGCTAGTCCAGTCTATAAAGAATCAGGCAGAAGAAGACAGAGAAGTGCTTATCCAGTGGGAGGAAGAGCAGGTAGGAAGGTAGAAGAAGCAAAGCGTATCAGACAAATTCTACTAGTTTTGTGTGTTAGGCACCCCATAGGCAGTCCAGAGCTGAATCCTCAGGAGGTGAAATCCTGTATTACTTAGTATTATTATGCATATCAGGTCTAACTTTTCTTTCTCTACTGTAATGTCCCTGGCCCCCATGCAATACATTTGTTTTCCTTTCATACTTTGTCCTCTTTGGCTCAATTTTGTGTTTGGGCCCTGCTCAAGAACTTCCCCTATAGGCCTCAGATCACAGATGGACAGTACTGTGCTTTAATATATACTGACATAAATACAGTGCAGTACAAAAATAATTAAGGAAGCATAATGTAAATAAAATTAACCAGCCTTTTGTGAAGTCCTGTAAAATATAAAATAGGCATGATTATAGGCACATTCTATTATGTTAAAACCGATTTAAAACAGTTCTAAATAATCTTTGTAACTAATTTTGTGTCCTTCATTTCATTGTTCAAACAATATTTTATTTGTATCCAGAGTGTACAGTAGTAGAATGACCTGAAGTAACAACATGTTATGAGTGTTATTTGTGTTTATGTATATAAATGTTGTACAATTATTGCATTACAATTAAAAGTGAATGAAAGCATTCAAGCCCATATTCAGATAAAAGCACTATACATACAGTAGTAATTGGAATTGATAATTAAAATTGTGTTTGTCACCTTAGAAATTAGCCTGAATTTAACATGAACAGTAAAGAAAAATAATTTATTAGCATTTAAAGTGCTACCAACAGAAAATAAAGAGTAATGAAAGTTATTGTGAAATAAGTGTTCATAATTCCCCACCCTACACTTTCCCCATGAGTACACCACTCATTGAGTGAAACAAGTCTATATTTTAAACAATGTCAAACTCTTTTGACCAGAATATACTCAGTATGCTGTATGTATTTATGGGAAAACATATAAATGAATGACTCAATGTATTGTTCATAAATTAATGGATAACACAGTTTATTTGTGGGGTAACAGTTTTCTTAAGTTTCTTATTGTATGTCTGTTCAGAGCACAAGAAAGGCACGGCATGATTTTGCCATTTGCTTCCAAACATGTGTCTGAACAGCATGCCCTAAATTACTGTGCCTAACCTTCAGTGCTTTTGTCTGAAGGAAGGCACAGCTCCATTACATTATTCTGTAGATGAAAATATTGGTGCAGCCTTTGGCATCATGCAGTTCTCGTCACTTCTTATTTCAGCTTTGGATGGCTAAAAGATTTGACCTGGCCACCCACACGCTTCTATCTAAACCTCATTCAATCTAAAGTTTAAGGTGTCTTCATTTAATTTTTTTCTCTCCACTATCTGACACTAACTTTAGTTGAAATCCTCACTTAACCATATAGCAATGTTGGATGAAACTGTTCAGCAGAATGGAATTCAGACATTTAAGACAATAAAAATAAATGTAAATGTAAAATACTAACTATAATTAGTCATCATTATGGTCTTCAAATTTTATAGTAGGCTAATTTCCACAGATATATTTTGGTCAATCTTTAAGTAAAGAATTATTCAGCTTCATTTTCTATTTAAAGCTGGAAATTTAAGTCAAATTATTTTTTATTCATAATATTTTTTTCTGTTTAAAGTCCACAGCAGAGCAGCCTACTGTTAAAATATTCTGTCTCAGTGATTTTAAATACTAGAACATGGTGGCCAGTTTATCAGACAGTAATGAATGGATTCCCAGTTAACTGAAATAAACGATTCATTTAAGTAATACACAACATTTGCAGCATTAAATGCAGCATTTTTCCATATAATAGCTAGATGATTATATAACATAGGGTTTGTATACTGTATATGTTTTGCAAAGTATTGCCTTGTGGTCAAGAATATTTGCTGGATAACAAAGCCCAGGACAGTAGATCACCAAGGCCCAAAAAGAAGGAGATGTTGTCCTGCCAATGTGCGTGGATGGGCAATGCAATGACTCCTATGTGTATACTATGTGCCCCAGGAAGGTAATAGGCAGATGCTTGTTCAAAGAAGCAAAAGTGTTGGCCTGTTCAGAAGCATGTAACGCTTCCACAGTATGCTAGAGAACACGTAACCCATCAGTAGGTTGATGAGAAGGTGAGGCCACACAGGGTAGGCAGAAGGCTGGAAGACCTCCAAACCAGTAGGCTGATTATAAAAAACAATGTACTGACTACAGAGTAAACAATTCCCTAGAATGCTTCTAGAAGGTGAAGGGACTTAATTTAATAAGATGAAATTGTTTTTGCAATTAAATTTTCTTTAATATCAGTCTCACTTGTTTAAAGACAGGCATTGCACAAACTCAGTAAAAATATAAAGTCATATACTGTGTGTGTGTATGTGTATGTATATATATTTTAAAATCATCATTGTATCTATATGTATTTTATATTATATATATATATTCAATATATTTATATAAACAATAAATTGAGAACACCAAAGCATGTTAGAGAGTAGTAACTTCATTTAATACCCTTCGTAGACTGTAGGTGGAAAAAGATTTAAAGCATCATGTGACACTGGTGCTTCATCTTCTGCCTTGGTTGTCTTACACATTATTAGGACTTGCTGTTAGCAGTAGGTTTTTAAGGAGTCAAGTTGAATGAGGTGTGTCTAGAGGTAGGAAGGCCAAAAACAAACTCACTGTTTTTCTAATTTGGTCTTTTTTGTTTCCTAAGATAGAAAATGAAGAGATATAAGTGGCTGTATCATGCCCAAGTCTTTCCCGTGTGTATCTAACAAACTGGTCTGTAGAAAGAATCACACTAAGCAGTTGACAACTGCAGTTCTACATGCACAAGGATGGGAGCTCTCCAATTGCTCTCCATGATGTAAAAGCTTCTTTGCATCTTTTTAAGTTGATGGTCACTGGTTCATGTGTGAATGATCTGCACTGATTAGTTTTTTTTTCCTTCTTAAGGCCATTACTGCCTAACACATGTGAATCTAACATGTATCAAGTGATCTGAACATAACTGTCAATGCTGTCACGTTTTCATTAATTTTAGAACTAGTGGTGATTGACTAAAATGAAAGCTACCCATAAATGATTGCTATATGCACATATTAAACTTGAGGCCTCTTTGACTTCTTATTTCTTATTGGCTGTAATACGTGCAAGAAAAAAATAGTTCATTCTACTAAATACAAACTCTATTGAGATGCATTTCAATCAAAGGAAGGTCATGTTTTACTTGTCACCGTAAAGCACCCCATCTTCTTACACCTACTACTGTATGTGAGCAGGACAAAACAAACTGTTCCAGCTTATCACTTTCTAGGAGTACCAGAATCAAAACCCCAGGGTTTGCTTAATGCTTCTTCCTACCAGCAAAATGCTCTCAGCAACCTCCCAAAAAAACATCAAAAGTTAATGAGTGTGCACAGACATGTTCACCTGTGCACTGTGTAACTCTAAATGTCACCTCCTGTGTACACATTCATATTGTGCATAGCTATCTTGCATTTTTGGGACTTGTACATTTATATCAGGTACAAACTATGGACTTTTACATTTCTGAATTGTTACATTGTATTCAAAATTTGAAAAGGATTGTGTCTAATACTTCTTCATTGTGGGAAGATTCATTATACTTAATTGAAAATAATTTGGAATGTCATTAATTTTCATTAAATGCTTAGTTCAACATTGGGTTAAGGGATAAAAGCTGACCCCATTAGAAGTGGGTGCGGGCTGTTACTACTTTTGAATGGGGCACCTTCAATCTATCCTAGATAATATATAAAGAAGATTTGAATTTAAGGATAACATGTGAAATGCCTGAAAGATCAAAATGAACTTTCTGACTTTTCCTAGCAAAGTGATTTTTTGTTATTTTAAATAAATTAGGACTTTCTTTTCTAAAAGTATAATGGCAGGTGATTCAGAGTTCCACCAGATGAGGAAGATAAGACAGCAAACTAGGAGCATAGTACAAGTTATCATAATATAGTGTTCATTAGCCAATAATGCGCCAATATGTGACAGTTGACTCTTGATTAATTCTTGTGGAGACCAGCTTCGACAATGACAGGCAGACACCAATGTTCAAACCAACTACACGTTTATTTACAATATTTACAATAATTCAGTCCCGCACACAACCCAGTGCCCTTGCACCACACACCCTCAGTCTAGGCCTCTTCAAAGTCCTGTCCTCCTTCACCACCTCCACTCCTCTCCTCTGAGCTTCGTCCTCTGTCACCCAACTCCAGCTGATGACTGGAGCGAGGCGGCCCCATTTATTCTCACCCAGACGTGCTCCAGGTGCCTCCTAATGAGCTTCCTGTGGCATTTCCTGGTGTGGCAGAAGTGCCGCATGAGCACCCAGAATCACTCCGGGTGTCCCTCCAGGTGTCCCTGGTAATATTTTCCGCTAGCACCTCCAGGTGTGGCAGAAGTACTGATGTCCTGGGCTTCACAGTCTTCAGGGCACCCCATGGCGATGGCCACGGGCCCCTATAGGGTTGAGCTTCCGTGCTAAATTCCCATGGCCCCCACACGAACCAGGGCGGCTGCCCTCTCGTGGTCCAGGGGAGGCACAGTCCCTCTCCTGGTCCTTCTCGGTGTCCCACCTGGGCACAGCCGCCAGCCACCTGCCACACTCTTTAAATGAGGTTGCTAAAATTTAATTTTAATAGGTATTTAAAATATAGTGTAATCTGATTTCTAACTATGTGAACTGTTAGAAGATAGTAAAAAATTATTAAATCTAAGGAGATGTGCAAGGTTAGTCAAAGTAATTGATATACTACTATTGAAATGAATCTTAAAACTAGATTTTGTATGAGGGACGTTCAAAAAGTTTCTGCACTTTCGTATTTTTGTTAGAAGCGGTGAAGGCAGAAGGAGTAGTAATTGGGCATTGAAAAGTTGGTACGATGCTGGGAAAATTGCATCACAAAGGTGACTATGTAGAAAAGTGATGCAATTTGTTTTCGAAATTCTTAATAAATAGAGTTAAAAACAGTGCAGAATTTTTTGAACGTCCCTCGTATATGAAAAAGAACCTTTTGTAGTCCTTCCCTCAGAATTACCCAAATATCAGGTTCTTTATGCAAGTTGATGGGTAGAGGTTTGATGACCATGACAAATAAAATTAGTAACGGGGGCAGCCCTGTCTGGTTTTACATCTTTAAAAACAGTTTAGAATTTTTATTATTTACACATAATGGAACGTTTTGGCTCTAGTATACTAGTTTAATCCATTGTGGAAAGACAGCCCCGGACACAGACAGAGAGACACCAGGTTGTCCAAAACACACACATTTAACCATGTAGGTTTGGATTTTTTTTCTCCCTAAATAATAAACACCATCATTTAAAAACTGCATTTTGTGTTTACTTGTGTTATATTTGACTAATTGTTAAATGTGTTTGATGATCAGAAACATTTTGTGTGACAAACATGCAAAAGAATAAGAAATCAGGAAGGGGGCAAATAGTTTTTCACACCACTGTATGTTAGGAGATCAGATATATATAACATTTTTAGCTGTAGATTAAGATATGCCCCTCCAAAACTTAAATATAGTAGTGCTTACATTTAACTCACAGAATTTTAACCTGCATTTTTTTACCTTGAATAGGTTTTTGGTCAGACTTTTCTTTTAGATAATGGAAATGAGATTTCAAGAGTTTACAGTCAAACTTGGTGGTTTGTAGCTGGTTACTAAGAACAGTCTAGCAAAATCATCATCTCATACTACTGAAGCCATTCGGTAACAAAAATCTATGATAGTCTAATGTCAGTTATATATGTTAAATATAATACTACTTGCTTTTGTTATGAAGTTCTCAATTTTGAAAGTATATTTAAAGTAACACTTATTTTATATATACAGTGTTCAATATAATAATAATTATTTATAAAAGATGATGTCCAGATTTAAAATCGTTTAGCCTAGCGTTATGATGTTCATACCATTCAACAAAGGACTTGGCTTTCAGTTAGCTTTTAAGACACAGATATTCCCATATACCAGTAAACTAAAACTGCTATAAACTCTGGATCTGCACTGATATAAAGATACCACTACTGACACAAGATAACGATGATGAATTCAATGTTCATAGCTTTCCAAGAACATGTCAGAGATAAAGGTACAGTATGGTGTTCTTTTTGAAGCCCTTAGTAATTTAGAGTCATTATTTTAAAGTGTTATCTTTTTAGTGCTGCTGAGTTACACTGAGAGAGCAATAAAGTCTTTGAACTGAAGATAAGCTTTTAATTGATGCCCTTGCTAATTAGCCCAATAGTCCATTCTGTTCTACTTATGGCTTTTCATGTAACACACTTCTTGTGCTGAAACAAAATTCAGTTGCCCTGGGCAGTTTTACTTTTTGATTATCATGAAGTAGGTTATCAGTGTATAAGTATGTAACAGGTTCATTTGCTGAAGCTAATTGATACAGTTAAAAGATACTTAGAAACTGGCTGTGTTTCTGATAACATAAACAAAATCATAAAAATCAAATCAAATAAAAATTAATACATTGGACTGCTAGAATGCAAATACACAATGGAAGCTTAACATGCATTAGGGAACTTAGCAGACAAAAAAACAATTACACTTCTGGAACACTTTAAACTACACTAAGCTGAATATTAGAAACCCTTACTTTTCCTGTGTTAGTTGTCCCTGAACTTGCATTAATCTTTCTTAGTCTGGCTGACTTTCTGCCTTAATGCTTCATTTTTTTTTACCAGAATACTGTAGTTGTCTAAACTGACTACCAGAACCTATCTTCAGTGTGTCTATTGCAATTTTAGTATTTTAAAATAAAGTCTTAGTGTTCTTAGATGACAATCCATATAGTGTATAGCATCCCTGAATTCACTTCCTGGACCAGCCTAATCCAGTTCATGGTCTAACATGGTCTGGAGCCTTTTGTAGTATCATTCTGCATAAATCTGGAAAAAGCACAATAAAGGCCATACTCACCAACATTACCTCATGCCTGTCCAGTTTAAGGTCTTTAGTTGTCCTAACCTGTATGGCTTGGGATGTCAGAGAAACAAAAAAAATTACCCAAAAAAACAAACATAGACACAGGAAGAACATGTGAACTTCACTGAGACAGAAACTGTAGGTTTGATCAGATTAGTTGGACTTTGGTATTGCCAAGGAAAATATACTTCCAGGAGGATTGTTCCAACATAAAATTAAATTTAAAAAAAGAAATTATATGAATTTATACAATCAAAACACATCCTAGGATTCTTTCAGATAACAATCACAACTGTACATTGTAATAATGGGTGGCATGGTGGCACAGTGGTAGTGCTGCCTAGCAGTAAGGAGACCAGGGTTTGCATCCCAGGTCCTCCCTGCATGGAGTTTTTTTTTTTTGTTCTTTATTTCGCCTTATACAATTTCTTGTATTAGGAATTTATTAGTTTTCGCATACCCCTTGGAGTCAGAGCACAGGGTCAGCCATTGTACAGCACCCCTGGAGAAATTACAGGTTAAGGGTCTTGCTGAAGGGCCCAGCAGAGTAGGATCTCTTTTGGCAGTGATGGGGATTCAAACCGGCAACCTTCTGGATACCAGCGCAGATCCTTAGCCTCAGAGCCACCACTCCGCCCTATTTGCATGTTTCTCCCTGTGTTTCCTACCTACTGTTCAAAGACATGCAGGTTAGGTCAATCAGTGATGACAAATGGCCCTAGTGTGTGTGTTTTCTCCCTGCGATGGACTGGTGCCCTGTCCAGGGTTTGTTCCTGCCTTGTGCCCTGGGCTAGCTGGGATAGGTTCCAGCAGCCTCCATGACCCTGGTCTGGATTAGGCAGGACAGAAACATGGTTCTGTAATAATTTACAGTTCATTAGGGCCCCAACTGCCATTATAATTCAAAACGTTTGTAGCACCTGAAATAAAATTTGTTGCTCTTAACACTAAGGAGGTGGTCTGCTGTTCCATGGCCAAGATGGTATCCACATTGTTCCTCCTATATCTTATGCACAGCCATTGGACGGAGTCTCCACCCCTGAACCCTGGCAAAGGCGTTACCTTTAAATTATTTTCTTCTTATGGATATTTTTATTTTTAAATTCATCAACTAAGTTAATATTATGCAGTGCTGGTTGTCTCATGAAGTTTATTTTAATTATTTCAAAGCCTGGAAACATGGTAGAGAATGCCTAATCTGTATAATGCGTTAAATTGCAGCTGTCATTTGTTACTAATTTTCTCAAGATGACATTTCGAGTGGAAAACATGCAGATTTTAAAATATACTTTTGAAAAAAGAATAACTAATAAAAGTAATGAGTTGCTTTTCCTAAAGTGTTTAAACTTAATTGCATACTTAATGAGTGCATCTATAGAATCTTGTTGAAAGTATTATGAAATTAATGTTGATATTCTCAAAGGAAAGCATTTGTACAATGAAATTAAAGAAACATGCTTTACAGAAAGATCCTTATACAATCAAATTAACTTAATTTCTTATAAAATTCTGCTAATTGCATATCATTTACAGAGGTGAACGCAAGGTAATAAGAAGCATGGAAACAGTGTAACTCTGAAATTATCTCTGTGCCCTGCTTACATTTCATATCGGCATGTAAAAGTCATATTACAACTTGCTTTGTAAGATTGCCATGGATAAACACATTACTAAATAATAATAATAATGCTGTATCTTCTGAATTTGGAAGCAATTTCCTACTTGCACCTTCTAATTATTCTTGTATATATTGTATGTATGTATTATAATTTGCTTTGGATAAAAACATCTAGGAAATAATAACAATACTGTATGTTCTGAATTTTGAAGCTATTTCCTAATAAACTAATTATTATTCTTCTTTAATTTAGTGTGCAGTTATTGAGAGCAGATAGTGTACATATTTTATAATTAACAGTACAAAAGTGGTGAATCCTGGAAGGTTACCTTCTCCTCAGGTTTTATTGTAGCCAATCGAATCTCTAGTTCTCTAATGAGATGTAGTCAAACACTACACATGTTGATAGTACATTTTTGTGCTTAATCTGTGGGTGTAAATTGAATATAAATCCAATTTGAAATATGCATAAGTAAAATAAAAAAAATGTGAACAAAATGTAAACAGTAGTACAAGTTAAAATAAAAATGCAGACACTAAGTGAAGCTTGAAAGTACATATCAAAAAGAGATAATACAGCACTAAGAAAACAAAACATGGATACAAAACAATCTAATGCACAATACAGTCCAGTGCAGAGAAATAAGGCTGAAAAAGAAGTTCTGCAAAGCAAATTTTACGAGGTGGTGCTTTAAGCCTTGATTTTAATGGTTATAAATGATAGAACCTTATTAACAGACCTACACAGAAAAGTTCTGCAGAGTAGTTGGCAGAATACATGCTGCCTGCATTTTCTAAAATGTATTATGTAGAGACCAAGTTGGACAAATTACTCGTGAAGCTTAGACAGCAAAGGAGATTTAACTTCACTCTGTCATCCTTAAAACCTATTAACATAGGTGCCCCATAAATATTCTGTTCTCAGTATTGCACATTCTGTACACAAAATGAATGTTGATCTGCGTATACGACTCCCTCATTTTTTAAATATGCTGATTATAAAATATTTTAAAATATTACACTTAATCTTAGGGATGCTTTTATACTAAGATATAACATATTATATAGTGTTCCAATACCTTTCTTAAGATCAATGTGAGGAAGCTGTACTGCCTGGTTGAGTTACATTCTGCAAACATTTAGGAATCTAGGTTGATGATCAACTAGGTTTTTCTGGCTGTGACTTGAGTATAGTTAAACAGTGGCTACTATTCATAAATAAACTGAATGCCTGCAGTGTCAGCTGCTGTATTTTTTCAGTCTATGCATCTGCATTACATAGTGTTCTTTACTTTGGTCTGATACATGTTTTATCAAAAATGTGCACAAGATAAAGCTAAATGGCAGCACATGATATAAACAGCAAGCAGAGTTGCTGGGGCTGATCAAAGAGTGTTGAATAGCTAAATGCAGAGCTTGTCCTAACAAAGCCTTATCATATCCTTAATGATCCTGCTCAGCCACTGCATTCTAAACTTCATTTCAGCAGTGTGACAAGCTATAGAATCCGGCAATGCACAATAAAAGAAAATTCAGAAACAAATTATTTAATAGTAATAACATGCTAAGAAATAAAAATGATTTCTTTTTAAAGTGAGTATTTTCTTTTGCTTTATTTTGACATTAATCTTTTACGAAATCATAAAGCACTTAGCCAATGAAATATTTCAATTGGTAATAGTAAAGTTCACCTTGACTTTAACTCAGTAATGTAAGCTCAACTGAGACTACAAATTAAACTTTATACTAAAAGACTTTTTCTCTTGTGCTCATTTAAATGTATTTGTCTGTACTACATGACGTAATATGAGCCAATGAATATGAGATCTATATTAGTTCCATTAGTTCTTAGTGCAGCCATCACAATCCGCCTTCAAATGTTTTATGCTCACCTAGCCACACTAAATGCAAACACTTTCATTTATCTTAAATATAAAAGGTGCTGTAATTCACAGCACACAAAATTGGCTAAGGTGTGACAGGCTTCACCCTACACTGAAGAGGAGCTGGGCTGTCTATCGGCCTTGAAACCATGCAGATTTTTTTTTTCTTCAACAGCTCGCCCCTGGAATTTTTTCTTATTTTTTCTGTCCTTCCTGACCATAACATTGGACATGTCATTAGAGGCTTATAAACAAATCAATAAATAAGCACTCTGCTTATTCTATTATTTCTATATGTGCATTATGTAAATGCACATTTGTTTTTGTATCTAATTTACTATTGTATCCATTTCATTCATATTCTTCTCTATTTATAATTTGTTTTTCATTTCTTGCAACATTTTCTTTGACATCTTGTAAAGCACTTTAAGCTACTTTCTTTGTATAAAAATGTGCTATTGAAATAAACTTTGTTGTACACTGGGTCAAATGGGGCTTTAGCTGCAAAAGTGCAAGAAAAATTTGCAAGGTCCTAAACCGATCTTGTGCAATAAAGGACAAATGAGAGAATCTCTATGAAGAAGGATTTTATTAACAAAAAATGTGAAAATATAAAAAATCAATACAGTACTCCAGTAAATACACGCCAAAGAGAGGGAAAAATTGAGGAAAACCAAGAACATCAAAAGAAAAGCAATTCTCTTCTCCACTAAAGCACATTTGAATGATCCACAAGACACTCGCTTACCAGCCTGCCTTTATAGACTGGGGGCAGTTCCTTAGTGTTGTGGTAAGGGTGGCCTGTCTCCTGCGTATACACCCACAAAACACAAGGAACTTAATACAACACGATTAAAACTGAAAATAAATAATTAAACAGTCAGCCATTATCCAACCCACTATATCCTAACACAGGGTCATGGGGATCTGCTGGAGCCAATCCCAGCCAACACAGGGCGCAAGGCAGGAACAAACCTTAGGCTGGGCGCCAGCCCACTGCAGAATAATTAAACAAATAAATGGAAATATCAATATTAGCATAAACGTTTGTAATTATTGAACAAAAAAAGACCTAAGAAATTAAATTTAAACATAAGTATGAACCCTAGTTTAAACATAACAAAAACCTTAGGTCAGAAGTGCTTTCAGACACAATAGCATATATGATATTGTTAGGAAAGTAGGAATGCCTTTAACATGGTTTTTATATCGTTTGCATTGATGTATCATGATTAATGTAAATTATACCAGAGATGCAATTTAATATTAAACTGGATTAAGCAGATTACTTAACAGATGGATGGGACTAGAGACAGCAAGCAACCTTGCAGTATGTAATGTAGTTTTAGATTAAACTTTGTTACTTATGCAGTCTTGTTTATATTTAATGAATATTCTGAACTCTTGCACTGGTCACAGCACATACTTTCAGATTCATGGCAGTTACTGTGTGAGCAGTAGTTGCTGCAAGGCTTTGGTACATGGCACTTGTCTGAACTTTGTTTTAAGGAAAACTGTTTTAGCTGAGAGAATACAGATTTGGTTTAAAGACTCAGGGAAGATCTAAAGATGTTTTGTTTTCTCTCTAAGCTCTGTGTGGTATAGACTTTGGTGTGACCCCTTCCTCTGATCTTTTCTTTGCTCTATCCTTGCCTATACAGAGACTCTGGTCTTGCAGTTGCCTCACCTTACCTCTGCTCCTAAAAGTAAAATAAATCAACTGAAAATTAAGATCTTTTATGGACAAATATTTTAGTCTTGACAATGGATTTTTTATTATCATTATATTTCTTCATTCAAGTTAAGAAGATGTTACATATGGTATTAATGCTCATATGTACTTGAATGTGCTGGTGCATAGATCAGAAAAAAAGCAGTAAATGTCTACATATTAATAAGAAAAACTGTTAAAATCCTCTGCACCTGGTACTGGTGGAATGGGCTCCAACTTCATCCACTGCAAAATTGAACTAAACAGATTCAGTAAATTGATGGAAGCTTTCCATTTTTTACCTGTTATAGGCAGAAAGCATAATGATCTTCAGTACCATAATATCATTATTTTGACTCTGCCAAATAGATAGTAATTTGTTTTATCCTAATAGTATCATCCAAAACTCATACTTGATTAAACATATACCTTTGCTTAGTTTTGAAGATCATAAAAAAGTCAAACATTCACCAGAGCAATTACTCAATGTTTGCTTATTGTCATGGTAGCTGTTATGCATGTTTAATTAAGTATTTAAATCCTTAGTGGGTTTATAAATGTGGCACTAACTTTAAACATACATGGATTTCCGTATGTTGGGTAGAAAAATGTACATAAGAGTAAAATTTTACCATGGCAGAGGTCATACTAACATTCCCTGGCATTTTTCTCCATCCTCTAGGGTTTTCTGCCAGTTTTCGTTATTCACACTCTCACTAATTGCTCTGTTCTGCTGCTACAAGAAGATTTTATCTTTTTAACTATCGTAGAAAGTGCACAGGAAGGATTAACACCGTTTTCTTCTGAAATGCTTTTCTAGTGGATCTATCAAAGCAAGAAATAACTAAACAATCTCTTTTTCCTGAGATATAAGTGACATCTCCCCAAGTGAACTCTTGCAAGCCAATTAAATCCTCATAGCTCGTTAATCATAATTTTACAAAGACAACACACCTGGAAATGTGCCATGTCATTCTGACTTCATTTAATTTGCAGCAGAAAATAAGTTGTCTTGACCTTGATTTACTTTCACTGGCAATGTTTAAGTAAGAATACTTGTTCTTTTATTTGATGCCAATTTCCCTCTAATCATGATCAGCATTACTATTGACCACAGCAAAATGGAAAGCAATGTATTCAAATCATACGCTTAGCAACACAAGCGTGACATATCAAAAAGAGAACAGCAATTAATTCTGCATGCCAATGTAGGTGAATGGCATTTTTAAGCTTTTAGTGTTCAGAGGGTTCAAAAATGAATTTTCCTAAAGACACAAAAATGAGTGCATGAATTTGTTGGTCTGGGAAAAAGCCGGGATGATTTACTTAAGGAGCTATGGATGTAGTAGGTAGGTGTCACAAGGAAATGTGTTTAGTAAATTACAGTATCTCTAAGTCTGCAAGTGAATTCAGGGATTTATTCCTGAAAAATAGGTTCTTGTATCTCACAGCCACACATACATCTTAAAATAAGTGCAAAACTCTTGAACATTAGGGACAAATAGCACTTTGTTTTTATTTGAATGCATACTTTATGAAACTAACAGCTGCCATGACTTAGAAAGGCAGCACATCATCAGAAGCCTGTGGTTCAACAGAAACATGACCAAGCGTCTTGTTTGTGAGTGCCATCCTGGCTCTTCGGCTGTGGCATGGGTCGGAGAAAAGATTCAAAGGCTGGATGGCTCATTGAATGCAAGCAGGTCATCCATCCATCCATTTTCCAACCCGCTGAATCCGGACACAGGGTCACAGGGGTCTGCTGGAGCCAATCCCAGCCAACACAGGGCACAAGGCAGGAACCAATCCCAGGCAGCACTTAGATATTAAACAATTGTAATAGTCTGACAGTTTGGTGTTCTAGCTATAATAATAAACAAGAATACAACTAAAATAATAATTAGAATAAAAAGATTAAACAACAGAGAATCACCAACAAATTGCACAGATGACTTATATCATACATTTTATTAACAAACTAGTAATGTATTATCGGACTGATCATTTTTTAAGAGTCATGAATGGCCTGTAGGATAAAACTTTTATGAAATCTGGTAGTTCTGCGCCATATCCTTCATTACAACTTGCCAGAGGACCAAAGGGTAAACAGTCTACTGTGGTGGTGAGTATGGCCTCTGATAATGTTGATGGCCTTGTTTTGGCAGTATTGCTGTAGAGTTCCTGTATGGAAGGGAGAGCTATGCCAATGATTTTCTCAGCCTACTTTCTATAGGGAAATCCTGTCTGAAGAATTACAGTCCCCATACCAGACAGAGGTGCAGGTGGTCAATATACTATCTCTGCTGCCTCCGTAGTAAGAAATGAGGGTGGGAGGGGGAGGCATGCTCTCCTCACATGCTGCAGGAAGTACAGTAGCTTCTGTTCTCTCTTGACTAGGGAGAAAGTGTGTTGGCTGCAGGACAGATCATTTGTTATTTTTACTTCCAGGAACTTTGTCCTCCTGATTAACTCCACTGTAGAGCTGTTGATAGAGGGGAAAACGTGTGTGGCATGGTTCTACCTGAAGTTTGCAGAGATCTCTTTTGTTTTATTGACATTCAGAGTTAGGTTATTGTTCTTACACCAGTCCACTAGCTGTCTGACCTACTCTCTTTAAGCTATCTCGTCATCACCACTGATGAGGCATATTGTTGTTGTTTTTTCCACAAACTTAAGGATGTGGTTCATGCTGCACCTAGTGCAACAGTCATTGATCATCTGGGTGAACAATAGAGGACTCAAGACATAGCCTTGAGGGACACCAGTGCTCATAAAGATGGTATTTGATGTATTGTTTCAGATTTGGACTGACTGGTGTCTCTGTGTCTGGAAGACTAATATCCAGTTGCAGATGGGGTTTCCAGGGCCCATTGGAGCAAGGTAGTCCATGAGGTGCTGAGGGATAATTGTATAAATATCATATCCACATGCATATCTCTACCCTCCATCTGTACTAGACTCAGGTGAGTACAGTGGCTATGGGGTCATCAGTGAAGCAAGTAGGACATTAACAAACTGCAGGGGATCTAGTTTGTGGGAGGGTCTGGGTTATGTGGGCCTTCATCAGTCTCTCAAAGCACTTCATTGAAGCAGAAGTGAGTTCTAGAGGGCTGCAGTCATTGAGGTATACAACAAGACTTCTTTGGTACTGGTATGACAGAGGTTACTATGATATAACGACAGTCTGGTTTAGAGAGGTATTAAAGATGTCGGTAACTATGTGTTCTAGTTGGTCAGCACATTAGCTTAGAACACAACCGGGTATGTTATCTGGCTCTGCAGTCTTTTGTGGGTTGCATCTATGTAGGGTCCTCTGGACATCAGCTCTACTAACATGTAGTACCTGATCACCATGATTAGGGGTGAATGTCCTTGCAGATGTGTTGTTGGATGCATCAAACCTTCCAAAATAACTGTTATGTTTGTTGATGAACTCCTCATTGTCTTTGCATGGATGGAAAAGTGTTTGGATTATTAAATTGTATTTTGTGCTTGAATTTCAACTCTCTTTATTTACTCTGTCTCTGGATGTTTACTTTTAAAAAGGTGCCTTATCCTGCACCTCAGATTGTTTAGTATTCACGGTACTGGTTAAAATAACATACTTAGTGTTTTGTCTTGGTAGAGTAATATTTTACTCTACTTTCCCCTTTTGTTTTATTAATATGTAGCCTTTGTCAGAATGCCTCAAATCTCATAGACTTACCACTGTTTATAAGGTACTGTACCATATAACTTCTCCCCACCTTCCCTTCTACATCTGTAACCTGAGGCAATTGGGTGTAGTAAAAGACAAGCAGGAGTTACGTTACACTTTAAATAATGTATTATTGATAATATTCATAAATAATAACAATATGCAAAGTACATTTGAATATTGGCAACCATACAACCTGATAAATGTTGATGTGTAGTTTTAGGCTGCACACAGACTTGTTAATTACTTAAAATGTCTCTAGTTAAGGCATCATTTGTGATCAACTTTCTTCAGAACAGGCTGCATGCCTGTCTCAATATGGCTGCCAAGCTGTGCTCTTCATTGTGTTGTCCTTTTCAGTTCATGGTGTGAGATGGTCTTTCATCAGTTTGGTAAGAGAGAGAGAGAGGGTGAGTTAAAGCAAGCAAATTTATAGGTTTTCTGTCCATCCCCTAGAGCCAATAGGGTGTCGTGGTACTTAAAGGCTTTTGATACAAGCCAGTTCCAAACAGCCATACTTCAGACCAATGGGGGGATAGAATACCTTCACACCTGCCCTCCAAACCATGTATTAAGGTAAAGCTTGGCAGTTAGGCAGCCTGGCTTTCTGGAGGGGGTTGAGAGAGAGACTTTATCAGAGAAACACTTGCCAAACTTGTTTGAAGCGCTTCCCCCCAACCCTGTCGTAAAATTACCCAAAAAGGGGGAAAGGGGTTCTTAAACCATCAAACCATTGCTGTTCTTATCAATAATGTAACACTAATATTACATTGCTTTGTCTAAGTTACAAATAAAGACATACTAAATATTTATCAACTTGTATGCAAAATTTCACATCACAACATTTAGTAACACTTTTGTTTAGGTACTGCAAAAATCCATCTCTTACTAATTTACTCTTAAGTAACAAGGTCTTAACAAACACTTGTTTTGGGTCTTCATAATGCTTGCAATGCATTAGTAAAGTGTTTATTCATCTCTGCAATGTCACCTACTAGCAAGATGTCACTTTGGAGAGGTCTGAGATGGCTTAACTGAGACTCGTCTCTTGTTGTTACATATTATCAGACCTAGTGGTATAAATATAAAACCCGTGAATCCTTTATATTAACAATTAATTTTACTGTCATGTCAATATGCCACACTGCACAGAGATGAATTACCTATCTACTGATATTTTATAAGTGATTTTGTTAATGACTTGTTACATAAGAGGAGTTGAGTAATAGATGCATTTTTGCAGTACCTGAACTAAAGTATTACTGTATATGTTTATGTGTATTTAAAATGCATGGCAAATGTATATTTAACTATGTAAATATTGCTATCACATACATATCTGAGTTACCTAAGAATTTGATTAAAAACTATTCTCTTTTATTTGTACCCAGCCGCCATTCTATACACAATTTAAATCAAATTTGGAAAAAATAACAAGCAGTAATAGAGGCAGTTGCATTCAGTCATCATTAGAACAAGAATCTGGACCAAGAGAAAGAAAGCAACATGGACAAATGTCTTCTCTGCAGTGGAGCTATTGGTTCTTCTGTTGTGTCCAGGTGGCTTGGTTGAACGAGATATGCTCAAAGGCTCTAAGGGATTTCTAATTAGCAGTCTGGTGTTAAAATGTACAAAGAGACAGACAGACAGCTACTGGATGGTGCAGCAAGTCCTTTTATCAGTCTTAATTATTTCTTACAGAAATTACTTAGAAATGTCTGCTTTTGTCTGGCATTTGAAAATTCACAGTATGTTTCTGTTTATGTAAAATTGCTTCACCTTCAGCTCTGTGCAGTTTTTAAGATTTGTCTGTGGATGTTTACACATGAAAAGAAACTTATTTACAGCCTACAAATGATTCTCATACTGTGGGAATATATTAAGCAAATGCAAATGCAAACTAGTTCTGTGTGCAAATGCTAAGCATAACAATGAATACCATGTAAAGCATAAATCATAATAATGCTGTACTGATTAGTTTGATTATATTTACTACTCACAGCAGTTTTAAACATGGAATGTAAAAAATATTTAAAATATTTTGACAGTGCCCAGAACCAGAATGCAGTACAAGTCCTTAAGGAGAGGAGTTGGCAGCGCAGGTGGACTCATCATGTTCATCAGCTAGACAATCTACAGAAATGTCTGGGTTCAATGTGAGGCCACACCCAATATATTGTTTTCTTTTTCTTGTGAGGTCCATTATGGAGTCAGCTTTCATTATTCTGCAGATGTGCCCCAACTATACATCTTTACTAAACATTCTGTAGTGCATCCTACCTCTTTTTGGATTTGTTGTCTTCATGATATTAAAACTTAGGTGAGACACCACCTTCTTAAACTCAACAGCAAGAACGTTGAAAATCTTTAAATTGGCTCAAAATCCTCTCTGATAAAACCTGGCAGTTTTAATATCTGTATTGAAGGTTCTCCAATACCAATTTATAAGCAGGTTAAAAATGTAGGTGTGATTTTTTTATTATTCTCCTTCTTTTGAATCTCATATTAATTCTCTGCTTTATGTTCCTTATTATCTTTTTTGCAACATGTTTAGATTGTGGTTCCTCTTTATCTTATGTTTAGACTGAAATATTGATTAATGCATTCATAACTTCAAGTGACCAGCTGAATGAATTCCACAACCACATCACCTCAGTATTCCTTGCAATTCAGTTAATCATGGAAAAAGAATTTAACCGATGCATTAACTTCCTAGACATCTCCATTGAAAGAGGTAATGACGCCACTTTAATTACCAGTGTTTATCACAAGGAAATGATGTGGACAAAATATTACACTTTTCTAGCATTCACTCCTTATCGTATAAACAAAGTTGTGTTAAGACTCTATTCAGAAGGATTCACACCCATTGTACTACAAAAAAACACTAAAAAGAATAAAAGAATTTGTTTTTTCCATCTGTTCAGTACAAACGGCTATCCCAAGACATTCAACAAACAATGCTTAAATAGTAGGTGCCACAGACCTCAGCAAACAATCAACACTAACTTGATCTCGCATTCTGCTTGGCATTCCCTTCCCTACCACAGTGGTGTATCAGAAAGTACAGTGTGTATCCTCTCCAAATCAGGCATCAAAATAGCGCATAAATGTGCAAAGACTCTGGAGACTGTTCAAATGGACACACATTTAACTGGGACATGGGGCAAGTAAAATTCAGGACTAACACTAAAAGTGTCAGAGAGCTGGCTGAACCATGGTTCTGAAATGAAAATGTCATTAACATTCATTTCGTCATAAACCCAGCATATGCAAGTTTAAAAAGAAGAACACCTGAATAATAAAAAAGACTTTATGACCAACACCCTCCAATCTCCACTTTATTAAACCCCCCCATATTGCCTTTGATTCCTGTTTGTCAAATTATTTTCCTTTGATGATGACTCCTGATAGGTTGTTGAAAGCTTAGGGATAAAAAACTATATCATTCATTTTCTCCCTTTGTGGATTACTAGCTAGCTTATATATATATATATATACAGTGGAACCTTGGTTCACGAACGTCTCGGAACACGTACAAATCTGTTTATGAGCCAAAACTTTGCCAAACTTTTGCATCTGTTCACGACCACACACTCGATATACGAACAAGCCAGTTTCACTTTCGGTTTGTACGTGTTCAGTATCTCCCTGTGCATTTCCTGTGCAGCGAGCAAGAGAGAACGAGAGAGCGCGACACAGAGAGAGATACACGAGAGAGAGATACACACACACACAGGCACTGCGCGCGAGAGAGAGAGACACGCACACACAGGCGTGCGAGAGAGAGACGTACACACAGGCGCGCGAGAGAGAGACGCACACACAGGCGCGCGAGAGAGAGACGCACACACAGGCGCGCGAGAGAGAGACGCACACACAGGCGCGCGAGAGAGAGACGCACACACAGGCGCGCGAGAGAGAGACGCACACACAGGCGCGCGAGAGAGAGACGCACACACAGGCGAGTGAGAGAGAGAGACGCACACACAGGCGAGTGAGAGAGAGAGACACACACACAGGCGAGTGAGAGAGAGAGGCACACACACACACAGGCAGCGCGAGAGAGACACACACACACGCGAGCGTGCGAGAGAGAGGGCTGGAAGCATAAGGTAGAGAAAAGGCAGTTAAAGAATGTACTGGGCTTGTTTTTGTATTCATTTCTGTTTACAGCGATCGGTTCATAGCGTGCATTGTTGCAATGTTACTTTTCTTGGTGGTTTATTAAATTACAGATTTTTTCAAATGTTCATTTTTTTCCCTGTGCTTAAAACTCATTAAAAAAAAGTGTTTTTAGCCAGCGGTTGGTAGCGCTATAGCGCCAACTATTGCAGTGTTAGTTTTCTCTGTTGTTCAAGGTTTTCTCAGTGTTATTGAATGTTTTTCCATTTAGTTTACTATTACGCTGTGCATTCTATGGTTTAATTAACTATATTTGTGCTTAAAAACTTAAAAAAAATATTTACATACAGTTCATATGGTCTGGAATGGATTCATTGTATTTACATACAATCCTATGGGGGAAATTACTTTGGTTCATGACCAAATCGGGTTACAACCAGAGTTTTGGAATGAATTATGGTCATGAGCCGAGGTTCCACTGTATATATATATATATATGTTTTTGCTGTTTTACAATTTTTATTTGTCTTATTTCTGTTATTTTGTTAAGTATGTACTGTCTCTTTAAATGTCCTTATGTTCCATGTCTTCTGAGGTTGGACCCCATAAAGGTGGGGCCACTCTGACATCATTCTTGCTGACCCCTCACTCTGGCAGTTTATACAGAGAGCTAAGGAAGTTTGAGGAGGAGAACATTTTATTGTGTAGGCTCACATATTTTTAATTATAGCACTGGAGTGTTGATGTAAGTAAGATTGTTACTATATGAGGTGTGACAATTTAATTTCCAGGATGGTGTGCATATTTTTAATTCAGGTTCATTCTTGGAATTAAACTGTTGCAACTTGTACTCTGCACATGTGACACTAATGTCTTTATAAACCTATAAACTTCCCAGCTTGGTGATTATGCTTCTGCCATTACAAGGATGCAGTATCACCAAGTATGTCACTGTATCACTAAACTTGCATGCTACTGTAAATTCAATATTGATTCTCAACTGGTGAAGATAAGAATACAGTAGCTTTGTGAAAAGCTATGTATTGTGATGAATTGCCATCCCATTCATAGTGGTTCCTGCAGCAAGGACAGAACAGGTACTCTTCAACCCTGTACAGTATAGGATTAAACCTGTTCAGAAAATATACAGAATGAAAGAAATGCAGTCAAATAGCTAAGGTCTGCAACAATAAATATAATGTTCCTAAAAAATTACTGTAAAGAACTTTAACCTGAAACAGTATGTATATGGAACAATGTTTTCTCAGCCCAGGCAACAAATAAACATAAAAACAAGGATGTAGCTAAGAGATAATAACTCCTCCCTTTCTACTCATCTCACTGTGTCGTAAGAGAATGTCTATAACCTTTCACATGAATACAGGGCAAGAACAGGATGCACATGCATGCTTTGTTAAACTGAGTGCAAAGCAAATGACTGTAGCAGTATTACAAGTTTGTTTAAGTGGAATACTAACTCCACATGCAGAGGATGTGTAACATCTTAGAAAACTTAAAAGTTATTTCAAGGGCAGACAGTTTCAGATTAATTGGTCTGAAAGAGAGTTTATTTACAATACTAACAATAATAAAAATTTGTTAATGCAGAATTACAGCTTAAAGACATGCTTGCCCCTCTTACACCTGCAATGAACATGTATCTTGAATTTACATAGCATCCAGATATAATTTAGCCATATTACATTTACTCCTGCCATTAAAATGCATCTCCAGAGTCCCCATTGTTTCCAGATAAAGATACAATGTCACCTTCCCCACACTAGATTCAAATCAGCTGCTGCATTCAGATAGAAAATGTATTTTCATTTACATGTGGTCGATATCCATTTCTGACTATCCCTGAATGTGATCTGAGAGATCCTATCACAACTGTATTTATACCTCATTTCTAATATGCAGGTGCTACAGATTGTGATTGGATCACTACCAGGTGTAAAGAGAATCCTGAATACCATAATCACTTGATCATTTTGAGAACATTTACTGCTGTGTAGATTTTTTGCTCTGCAAATTGCCTTGGATAAAGGTGTCTACTATATAAATTAATAATAATATTATTGATATTATAATGGTTTTTAAAAGATTAAAAAAAAAACACAAAGACAGAATACCAAACAGATCCCAAGGAGAAAAGCACATTTTCTAAAATTCATTTTATTGGAATGTAAATCATTTAAATATTCCAACTTGCAGAGCAACAAACATTTTGCTTGATGTTAATAGAGTAATGTTAAATCATTCTTGTGGGTTTAATAAAAACAACATGTCAAAAATATCACATTTTGCAACTGCATTTCTGGATGTGTTTTTGTAATTTATGGTGTCAAAGGTGCATATTATGTAGTACTGTAGGTCAGCATGGCTCTTTTGGGTCACCAAATGATAATTGGCTTTAGTATCACCTCCCTTAGGCATGCATTTTAAAGGTAAAACATTTATTCTATTATTTATTCTACACATAGATAGATAGATAGATAGATAGATAGATAGATAGATAGATAGATAGATAGATAGATAGATAGATAGATAGATAGATAGATAGATAGATAGATAGATAGATAGATAGATAGATAGATATTTTTCTGTTTTAAAGTTGACAAATAATGCCGCTGTTCATAGTTCTACTTATATGTCTCAAATATTGTCAAAGAACACAGAATAAAAGAAAATTAGGTTAGATTATACTTTCAAAGTAAATTCTGTCTTGAGAAGTAGTGCATGACTTATTCTGCTTTTCATGCATTCAACAGTTGTGACATGGGATCATATTTATCAGAGGACCAAGCAAACAGGAAATTGCAGAAAAGACAAGAATTGCATCTGACATTGTTTTGCAATAAAAAAAAGACCAGAATGTAATGTGATTGCAAAGTCTTTGTAGTGAAATTGTATTTCTGAAGAAAAGTTAATATTGTCAAGCAATGATGAGTGTTACAAGCATTTTTTGTTTAAAATAAAAAAGCCATCCCACAAGCTGAAGCATAATGAAATGTACAAAGACTCAGACTTAATAACATTCACTTTGACAGAGGCTATACAAATAAAACTAAATTATTATAAATTGATTGAACTTCGCCTGCCTTTGGAATAAAAAAGGATTAAGCAATTGTTAACAGCTGCAAATGAACATGTACCAAAAAAGGGAACAAATTGCATTGTGCATAAATATTGGTTCTACATTATAATGTTAGTAGATCTTACAAAATTTAGGTTAAAAGATTATGTTAACATAAACTGCCCAAAAAAATTAAAGGAACACTTTGAAAACACATCAGATCTCAATGGGAAAAAAAAATCCTGCTGGATATCTATACTGATATGGACTGGGTAATGTGTTAGGAACGAAAGGGTGCCACATCATTTGATGGAAATGAAATTATCAACCTATAGAGGGCTGAATTCAAAGACACCCTGAAAATCAAAGTGAAAAAATGATGCAGAAGGCTAGTCCATTTTGCCGAAATTTCATTGCAGCAACTCAGAATCGTACTTGGTAGTTTATATGGCCCCCATGTGCTTGTATGCATGCCTGACAATGTCGGGGCATGCTCCTAATGAGACAACGGATGGTGTCCTGGGGGATCTTCTCACAGATCTGGAGCAGGGCATCACTGAGATCCTGGACAGTCTGAAGTGCAATATGGCGGCGTCAGATGCACCGAAACAGAATGTCCCAGAAGTGTTCTATTGGATTTAGGTCAGGCGAGTGTGGGGGCAAGTCAATGGTATCAATTCCTTCATCCTGCAGGAACTGTTCTGCATACTCTAGCCACATGAGGCCAGGCATTGTCGTGCACCAGGGGAAACCCAGGACCCACTGCACCAGCAGTGTTCCTTTAATTTTTTTGAGCAGTATATATTAACAACCCTTTCATTCTCTTTGTATAAAATACCCTCGATAGTTAACTTTTGCGACAATTGGCTTCCAAGATAATGAAAATTAGTCAACAACTTCAAATGTTTTTTCAGAGGTGGTTATTGTAGGGCACTCAGTTACCAGGTCAGGGTCATCTTGTCAGAGGTTGTTGGTTTTCCTAATATGGAGCATAGCTGTATACTCTTGCAGGTCTTGGTGAAAAAGTTTCGATTAGTGTGGAATGTCTGGAAAAAAAAAGAGAGAAAAGTAATAGGTTTGTGGAAGCTGCTCCCAAACAGAACCTCTTGTGCCACTGTCCAAAGGTCTGTTGCTTGAGGATTAAACAAGTCAGCTATCAGAAGTCACATATATGATGGGCGTTGTTCATATTTTGAGAGATGGCCAGTGAGAAAGATTGTCAAAGGCAAAATCTTTATAGTTCAAAATAAGTAACTCCTAATCCTATTTCACACTGGGGCTGATATTTAAAAGTCACTATAATGGGTGATATACAGTATTGGTTATTAAAGAGACTTTGGTTCTGTTGTTCATATACATTATGGTCTTCTGTATGTCAGTCTTTCCAGAGATCTACACATTCCTTCACATTTTAACTCTAAATTGGTGCTTGAGTGTTCTCTAGAATAGAGTGGAATCCAGACCAAGTTGCATTACGTCCTTGAACGTGATGTGGTAGTGGGAAAAAAAGCAGAATCAGAAAGTGATTGAATGAGACCAATTTATTTAAGCAGGAAAAGGTAATAAATTAAAAGCATAACATTCTCAGTCCCACGTAATCCAGTTCAGGGTTGCAGGGGATGAGTAACATATCCCAAGAGCATTTCACAAAATACATGAATCGACCCCAGACAAAAGTGCCCCAGTCGTATAAACATCTACAGGATTAATTTAGAATTTCTACAGCTCTGCAAAGACAACTTAAAGGATTTGGAGCCATGAAGCTGGTTGTGGGGGTGCAACACTAGTTACTGCACCACAAAGCTGTAAATCATTAATAAGCATAATCCATGCCTATCAGAGGTAAAGTAAACAAAAAGAAAAAGCAATGAAGATGCAGGATTTTTATATGAGAAACTTGCAGGGGATAGAAACCTTACAAAAATCACTAGACACAGGATGCATTTATTTTTACTTTAGCACATTCCACACTTTATTGCACATTTCATAATGCAAAACAATTTGGCACTTTTGCGTCATCCTTTTGAAGCTATAAACTAGTGAGATAACATACATGAAAAATCTTCTTTAAATCTATTCTTCCTGACTCAGTGGCGAAAAGTGCAAGGGGTGGATTAAGTGAAATGGGTGAAGAATACAATGAAAAATGAGGTTTCTACTACATATGAGTTATTCATACAGCTGGAAGTACATAATATTATCTGTTAGTATAAGATATTGACCTTTCTTCTAAATCTTTGTCTCTTTATTACTGAAACAAAATAGAATCTTCTGTTTATTAATGTTACCTTGCAAGTATCGCCTTAAAGACTTTCTGCCAAGAAGTAGTTGTTGTTCAGCATCAGTACAAATAAAAACCCTTGCTCTGCAAATATAGGGCCTGCTATGTGACAGTGACCCCAGAAACCTACACTTTTTTAGTATCTTCCACATTTTAAAATGGGGTAAATGACATTTTTTAAGTCCACAAAACACTTGTAGACTGGACTGGTAGACTCCCATAAGTCCTCAAGTGTCACTGTTTGGTCATGTCAATGTAATTTAGTATAACTGAGTATAGGCTTTGAACAGTATAACAAGTTTAAAGCTGAAAAATACATTTTAAATTTTACAAATCACATCATGTACACACACACACAAATGTTGATTAGGATAAACATACAGTAAAGCAGAGCAATTTCAAAGAAATTAATTAAATAGATCCTAAAAGTCCATTAATGCCGTAGAGAATGGAGAACACGAAAACAAAAACTTGAGTCAGCAGCATATGTACCATGGCCAAAATGGAATCCACACTGCTCCTTCTAAATCTGAAATTTATTTATCAAATGGAGTCCTCATTCCAATATCCAACAAAGGCTATTTCAGTTAGGCTAAGAAGTCTGATCCTTCAGTAAATTAAAGAAGTAACTCTTACCTCCTTTTTTAAAAATGAGGACCGCCATCAGTTCTGAGGCACTAACTCTGCATTCCATGCAACAGTAAAGATACATATTAGCCAAAATCTCCCCTTAATATCCAGTCTTTTCAGCATTTCTGGTCAGATCTCATCTACCCCCATGGTCTTGCCAGTTGTGTCAATATTATGTTGAATAGTCATTCTTTTGTTATTAGATTATTGTTGATTAGAACGTTAGAACCGATTTGACAAGAACAGTGTTAAAAGAGGAAGGCCAAAGCAAAGGTTTATGGATGTGGTGAGAGAGGACATGCAGGTGATGGGTGTAACAGAATGAGATGCAGAGGACAGAAAGATATAGAAGAAGATGATCCACTGTGGCAATCCCTAAAAGAAGAAGAAGAAGAAGTGTTATTCTGATAAATCTAATTTTCTCTAATAACACAGTCGAGTTTTGAATGCCCCTAAAATACCACTCTCTGCAAAACTACTTGGTAATCTATTCCATGTGTCTATAGTTCTCTGTATGAAGAAAAACGTTATTATGTTTGTGTGAAATATACCTTTAAAACGTTTCTATCTGTGTCCTTGTGATCTTGTAGAAGAACCTAATTTAAAGTAATAACTAGGAATCTTTCATAATCTCAAAAACTTCAATCATGTCTCCTCTTAATCACCTCTTGATGTCTTTAAGCTGCTGTAATTCATGCCTTTTTGTATACATAGTGTCCAATAATAATTCATGGTAAATGTTCTTTGACTGTTTTTTGTTTCATTGCTTATAACCTGTCAGTGATTAATAGCACTTTCTAGTAATGATTAGGGTGATTGAAGTGACTGCAGAAAATGTCTTACAAGCAAAACAGATAAAGAGCTTAGCTCATCTCGCTAGATTTTTTGCATACCATTAGAAAGATTTTGAAGTATTCAATAATGCTACTATTTTATTTTAAATAAAACAAGTCTGGCGGCATGGTGGCGCAGTGGGTAGCACTGCTGCCTCGCAGTTAGGAGACCCGGGTTCGCTTCCCGAGTCCTCCCTGCGTGAAGTTTGCATGTTCTCCCTGTGTCTGCGTGGGTTTCCTCCGGGCGCTCCGGTTTCCTCCCACAGTCCAAAGACATGCTAGTTAGGTGGATTGGCGATTCTAAATTGGCCCTAGTGTGTGGGTGGGTGTGTTTGTGTGTGTCCTGCGGTGGGTTGGCACCCTGCCTTGGTTCCTGCCTTGTGCCCTGTGTTGGCTGGGATTGGCTCCAGCAGACCCCCGTGACCTTGTATTTGGATTCAGCGGGTTGGAAAATGGATGGATGGATAAAACAAGTCTAGCTGGTGATGTTGGCTGTTTAAAACTGAGTGATTGGTTTGTTGGTGGAAATATGGTTTAAGTAGTTTACCTGGAATCACTGCTGATTTTGTAATACTATACGTACATGTGAGCGTTCACATGTGCTCTGTGCTATCTGTACAAGTTCAGAAATGGGTGGATGAATGAGTTTTTTTTAATTATGTGCAGGTTGAGGGTTACTACTGACTACTGATACTTCCTTTTTAAAGTTTAATAATAATAATAATTCGTTGCATTTATATAGTGCTTTTCTCACTACTCAAAGTGCTCAGCAATTGCAGGTTAAGGGCCTTGCTCAAGGGCCCAACAGAGCAGAGTCCCTTTTTGGCATTTACAGGATTCGAACCAGCAACCTTCTGATTGCCAGTGCAGATCCCTAGCCTCAGAGCCACCAAGTTTACCTGCTTAAAGCATTGATTGAAGAAAAAATAAAGAATTCCATTGCTACTGCAACTATATAAATTGCCATGAGCATTCAACCACACATTTGGTCAATGTATATCAGTTTCTTGTTCGTCAAAAAGTATTTGTTCATTGCAGTTTGTTTTCAAATATGTTGATCTTACACTTTTAAAATCTATTTTTTTCTACAGTCACCACTGTTGACTTTACTTCCTATTTTCATTGAACTACTTATATTTCATTGTCATTATGGCATTTATTATAATATGCAAATCTGTTCATTTTTTATTTTATCTCTACTTTTTTGTAGTAGGCAAAATTTAAAAAAGCATTTCAAAAGCATTAACATAGCAATGCAATTTGAATTAGTAAGCAATGCAAAGTAATTACTGTACTGTATATACTGCATTGTTAACTGAATTGTACAGTACATCACCATGGCAAGGATGCAGGTAAGAGAAAGAAAGTTCTGTAAATAAAGATTAATCAGACCTTGGAGAGCAAGAGACAACTGGTTAAACACTGGGGAAGGAATTCAGTACTGAAGAGGAAAGAGCTTTACAGTGAGATTCAGAGAGAAGCTTCCTGGGAGCTGGGATCTCAAAGCTGTAGGAACATTTGCACAGAGCTGCAGTGTGCTATGAAACACTTTGCTTCAGAGGACAGTATTGTAAATATGTCTATGTAAAATACACTCACTTGCTACATTATTAAGTACACCTTGCTAGTATCAGGTTGGACCCCTTTTGGCTTCAGAACTGTCGTAATTCTTCATGGCAAAAATTCAACAAAGTGCTGGAAACATTCCTCAGGGATATTGGTCCATATTGACATGATATCATCACTGAGTTGCTGCAGATTTGTTTGCTGCTCATCCATAATGTGAATCTCCCATTCCACTCCATCCCAAAGGTGCTCTATTGGAATAAGATCTGGTGACTGTGGAGGCCATTTGAGTACAGTGATTGACATTCATTGTCATGTTCAAGAAACCAGTTTGAGATGATTTGAGCTTTATGACATGGCGCGTTATCCTGCTGGAAGTAGTCATCAGAAGATGGGTACACTGTGTTCGTAAAGGGATGGATGGACGTGGTCAGCAACAATACTCAGGTACTCTGTGGCATTTAAACCATACTCACTTGGTACTCGGGTGCAGTGTGAGTTGGGTGGTGGCCGAAGGCGGGGACCTTGGCGGTCCGATCCTCGGCTACAGAAGCTGGCTCTTGGGACGTGGAATGTCACCTCTCTGAAGGGGAAGGAGCCTGAGCTAGTGCGCGAAGTTGAGAGGTTCCGGCTAGATATAGTCGGACTCACCTCGACGCACAGCTTGGACTCTGGAACCAATCTCCTTGAGAGGGGCTGGACTCTGTACCACTCTGGAGTTGCCCCCGGTGAGAGGCGCCGAGCAGGTGTGGGTATACTTATTGCCCCCCAACTTGGAGCCTGTACATTGGGGTTTACCCCGGTGGACGAGAGGGTAGCCTCCCTTCGCCTTCGGGTGGGGGGACGGGTCCTAACTGTTGTTTGTGCGTATGCACCGAACAGCAGTTCGGAGTACCCACCCTTTTTGGAGTCCCTGGAGGGTGTGCTAGAGGGCATACCTTCTGGGGACTCCCTCGTTATGCTGGGAGACTTCAATGCTCATGTGGGCAATGACAGTGAGACCTGGAAGGGCGTGATTGGGAGGAATGGCCCCCCCGATCTGAACCCGAGCGGTGTTTTGTTATTGGACTTCTGTGCTCGTCACGGATGTTCAAGCATAGGGGTGTTCATATGTGCACTTGGCACCAGGACACCCTAGGCCTCAGTTCGATGATCGACTTTGTGGTCGTGTCGTCGGACTTGCGGCCACATGTCTTGGACACTCGGGTGAAGAGAGGGGCGGAGCTGTCAACTGATCACCACTTGGTGGTGAGTTGGCTTCGATGGTGGGGGAGGATGCCGGTCAGGCGTGGTAGGCCCAAACGTGTTGTGAGGGTCTGCTGGGAACGTCTGGCAGAGCCCCATGCCAGAAGTAGCTTCAACTCCCACCTCCGGCAGAACTTCAACCACATCCCGAGGGAGGTGGGGGACATTGAGTCCGAATGGGCCATGTTCCGTGCCTCTATTGTTGAGGCAGCTGACCGGAGCTGTGGCCGTAAGGTGGTCGGTGCCTGTCGTGGCGGCAATCCCCGAACCCGTTGGTGGACACCGGCGGTGAAGGATGCCGTCAAGCTGAAGAAGGAGTCCTACGGGACCCTTTTGTCCTGTGGGACCCTGGAGGCAGCTGATAGGTACCGGCAGGCCAAGCGGAATACTGCTTTGGTGGTTGCTGAGGCAAAAACTCGGGCGTGGGAGGAGTTTGGGGAGGCCATGGAGAACAACTTTCGGACGGCTTCGAGGAGATTCTGGTCCACTATCCGGCGTCTCAGGAAGGGGAAGCAGTGCAGTGTCAACACTGTATATGGTAGGGATGGTGCGCTGCTGACCTCGACTTGGGACGTTGTGGGTCGGTGGGGGGAGTACTTCGAAGACCTCCTCAATCCCATTAACATGCCTTCCAATGAGGAAGCAGAGCCTGGGGACTCAGAGGTGGGCTCCCCCATTTCTGGGACTGAGGTCACCGAGGTGGTCAAAAAACTCCTTGGTGGCAGGGCCCCGGGGGTGGATGAGATACGCCCGGAGTTCCTCAAGGCTCTGGATGTTGTAGGACTGTCTTGGTTGACACACCTCTGCAACATCGCATGGACATCAGGGACAGTGCCTCTGGATTGGCAGACCGGGGTGGTGGTCCCCCTCTTTAAGAAGGGGGACCGGAGGGTGTGTTCCAACTACAGAGGGATCACACTCCTCAGCCTCCCTGGAAAAGTCTATTCGGGGGTTCTGGAGAGGAGGGTCCGTCGGATAGTCGAGCCTCGGATTCAGGAGGAACAGTGTGGTTTTCGTCCTGGTCGCGGAACAGTGGACCAGCTCTATGCCCTTAGCAGGGTCCTAGAGGGTGCATGGGAGTTTGCCCAACCAGTCTACATGTGTTTTGTGGACTTGGAAAAGGCATTCGACCGTGTCCCTCGGGGAATCCTGTGGGGGGTACTCCGAGAGTATGGGGTACCGGCCCCCCTGATAAGGGCTGTTCGGTCCCTGTACGATCGTTGCCAGAGCCTGGTCCGCATTGCCGGCAGTAAGTCGAACCCGTTTCCAGTGAGAGTTGGACTCCGCCAGGGCTGCCCTTTGTCACCGATTCTATTCATAACTTTTATGGACAGAATTTCTAGGCGCAGCCAGGGCGTTGAGGGGGTCCGGTTTGGTGGGCTCAGGATTGGGTCACTGCTTTTTGCAGATGATGTTGTCCTGTTTGCTTCATCAGGCCGTGATCTTCAGCTCTCTCTGGATCGGTTCGCAGCCGAGTGTGAAGCGGCTGGGATGAGAATCAGCACCTCCAAATCCGAGACCATGGTCCTCAGCCGGAAAAGGGTGGAGTGCCCTCTCAGGGTTGGTAGCGAGATCCTGCCCCAAGTGGAGGAGTTCAAGTATCTCGGGGTCTTGTTCACGAGTGAGGGAAGAATGGAGCGCGAGATCGACAGGCGGATCGGTGCGGCATCCGCAGTAATGCGGGCTCTGCACCGGTCTGTCGTGGTGCAGTCGATCTATGTTCCTACCCTCACCTATGGTCATGAGCTATGGGTAGTGACCGAAAGAACGAGATCGCGAATACAAGCGGTTGAAATGAGTTTCCTCCGCAGGGTGTCTGGGCTTTCCCTTAAAGATAGGGTGAGAAGCTCAGTCATCCGAGAGGGGCTCAGAGTAGAGCCGCTGCTCCTCCGCATCGAGAGGAGTCAGATGAGGTGGCTCGGGCATCTGATCAGGATGCCTCCTGGACGCCTCCCTGGTGAGGTGTTCCGGGCACGTCCAACCGGGAGGAGGCCCCAGGGAAGACCCAGGACACGCTGGAGGGACTATGTCTCTCGACTGGCCTGGGAACGCCTTGGGATTCTCCCGGAAGAGCTAGAAGAAGTGGCCGGGGAGAGGGAAGTCTGGGCATCTCTGCTCAAGCTGCTGCCCCCGCGACCCGACCTCGGATAAGCGGGAGACAATGGATGGATGGATGGATGGATGGATCACTTGGTACCAAGTGCCCCAGAATGTGCCAAGAAAATATCCCACACACTATTACACCAGCACCACCAGCCTGAACAATTGATACAAGGCAGTATGGGTCCATGCTTTCATGTTGTTGAAGCCAAATTCTGACCATATCATCCAAACGTTGCAGCAGAAAAAGAGACTCGTCAAACGAGGCAATGTTTTTCCAGTCTTCTGTTATCCAATTTTGGTGAGCTCATGCAAATTGTAGCCTCAGTTTCCTATTCTTAACTGACAGGAGTGGAACCTGGTGTGGTCTCCTGCTGCTGCAGCCCTTCTGCTTAAAGGTTTGACGTATTGTGTATTCAGAGGTGTTCTTCTTCCATACCTCAGTCATAATGAATGGTTATTTGAGTTGGTTTTGCGTTTCTATCAGCTCAAACCAGACCGGCCATTCTTCTCTGACCTCTGGCATCAACAAAGCATTTTTGCCCAGACAACTGCCACTAACTGGATATTTTTTCTTTTTTGGACCATTCTCTGAAAACCCTAGAGATGGTTGTGTGGGAAAATCCAAGTAGATCAGCATTTTCTGAAATACTCAGACCAGTCCATCTGGAACCAACAAATCATCTTTCTTCCCCATTCTGATGCTTGGTTTGGACCTCAGCAGTTCATCTTGACAGGGTCTACATGCCTAAATGTGTTGAGTTGCTGCCATGTGATTGGCTGATTGTATATTTGCATTAACAAGCAGTTGAACAGGTGTACCTAATAAAGTGGTCGGTGAGTGAACATTTCAAAAACATAGGTATAAAAGTACAAATGAATGAATTATAATTGTAGAAATCCTTTCTAATTTTATCTGTAAAAACCTTCCATTCTAAGTAGTAAAAGTTTTTACTTACATTCTTTTCCTAATAACATTTGCAATTCTTCCATTAAAAGAGTAGTATTCTAAACAAATATATACAACATTCAGATCCCTTCATTTTCTGCACATTTTATTGTGTTGTAGAGTTAATTTTCAATACATTTGCTAATTTTGCTTGTCAATGTACCCTCTAAACCAAGAGTTCCCAAACTTTTTTCAGCCGCAGACCCCTTTACCAAAAACTTTTAAAACCGTCGACCCCCTAATTACATGCAATGGTTTTTCATATCCGCACTTGCTTTGATATGTTCGATAAGACAATGAACAGACATGTTTGTGCTACATGTATTTTCATGCATTCTTACGTGTGACTCTTTTAATGACACATTTTACCTTTTCGTTCGCATATTTGGTATGTAATGTGTTTTTTTTAAAATGATTTTACTTCTTAATTAGGTACCTATTGGAATCATAGATATTTTGAAGTAACAAACAAATAGCAGTAGTAAGGGGGTCTATTTTTGCTGTCGTTGACCCCCAAATTTTTTCATTGAAACTATCGACCCCTAGAAAGTTCAAATCGACCCCAGGGGGTCAATATCGACCACTTTGGGAACTCTTGCTCTAAACCTTAATGACAAAGTGAAACAATGTTTCGAGAAAGGTTTGCAAGCTTATTAAATACCAAAACAGAAATCTCTCATTTATGTAAGTATTCAGACCCTTTGCTGAGGCACTCCAAATTGTGGTCAGGTGCATCCTGTTTGTGTGGATGTATCTTAAATGTGATTGGAGTCCTCCTGTGGCAAACTGAAATGACTGCACATAATTTAAAAAAGGCACAGACCTGTGTATGTAAGGTCCCAAAATTCACACTGTGTCAGGACAAAAACCAAGCCACAAAGTCCAAGGAGCTCTCTGTAGATCCTTGTGATTAACTTTTGGTAAGCCGTAGATCAAGGCAAAAGGATAAAACCATTTCTAAAGGTTTGAGTGTTCCCAGGAGCACAGTGGCCTCAATAATTGTGAAACTAAGGAAGCTTAGAACCACCAGGAACTCTTCCTAAAGTTGGCCATTTGGACAAAGTAAGTAATTGGGCAAGAACAGCCTTGCTCAGGTGATCAAGAATCCAATGGTCTCTCTTAAAGAGCTTCATAAATCCTCTGCTGAGATGGGAAAACCTGTTGGAAGGACAACTGTCTCAGCAATATTCCATCAAGTTAAAGGGATAGGACAGCCTATTTGCCAAATGACATTTAAAGGATATGAAGCAAATGATTCTCTGGCCAGATTTGACAAAAATGAAACTCTTTAGTTAGAAACACAAAGTATTACGTCTGGCAAAGACCAGGCACTGCTATTCACCTGCCTTATACCATCCCTATGATGAAGCATGGTTGTGGCAGCATCATGCTATGGAGATGCTTCTCAGTAGTAGAGGCAAAAAGACAGGTCATAATAGAGTGAAACATGAAGATAGAGAAGAAAACCTGCTCCGGAGTGCATGCCACCTCAGACTGGAGCTACAGTTCACCTTTACAATAACCTGAAGCATGCAGCCAAGACTACAGTTTGACTAGTCTCTAAATGCCCTTGAGCGGCCCAGCCAAACCCCAGACTTAAACCCCATAGAACATCTGTGGAGAGACGCGAAGACTGCAGTTTACAGACACTTCCTATTCAATCTTATGGAGAGTAAGAGGATCTGCCAGAGAGAATGGGATAATCTGCACAAATCCTTGAGTATAAAGCTTATAGACACTCACACAAGAGGAATTGAAGCTGTAAAGTTCTGCCACATGGGCTTCTATAAAGTACAGAATTAAGGACCTGCATACTGTACTTATATGAATGAGAGATTTTAGTTTTTGATTTTTAATAAATTTGCAACCCTTTCTGAAAATATGTTTTCTATTTTGTCATTATGGGTTATTGAGTGTAGACCCATGGACAAAGATAGCACATTTATCCATTTAAAATGAAATCTACAACACAATAAGTTGTGAAGAAAGTTAAGGGCTCATGTTGCTCATTCAAGGACATGCTTGGGATCCGCAGGCAACACTGCATTTTGACGGAAAAAAAACAATAGGCAACTGAGAAGATGCCTGAGACATCCAGCCCTTTAAGGGTATTAGATGGCTTGTATGTGCAGAGGCATCTGGAGTCACTACAGGGAGTTCCGAAGAAGCAAATGTGGGTCATGACATGCAGTTGCTCCAGGATGGAAATTAAGATTACTTCACAGACAAAGGCAATTTGAATGAGGTGCTGGAAAAGGAATTTGGGAGGATTGACAAAAAATAAAAAAAGAGGAACCGAAGATTACAAGTTGAATTCCTTTGAAAACATTGTACATGGGTGTGTGAGGGAGCCAACCCAGCAGCAATAGATGATTACCAAGATTCATATTATTAAACGGAGAGTGGCAGTAGAGTTTTGTGTCTGCTCTGTTTGTTACTGTGTTACCTGTGTTATTTCTCCCTAGTGGTGTAGCATTTCCACATAAATATAGTGTACAAGTACTGTATCTGACTTACGTGTGCAGTTTATCACTGCCTGGGCTTCCACACATTTAATGTGTGGGGGCTTTCTTCATTCAAGTACTGAGATTCCTTGATGTTCCAAAATGTTCTAAATAGTAGCTAATTGGAAGTTAAGGAAAGGAAAAATCCAAAGTGATATGACAGATTAAGGCACCAGCATTGTTTTCTTTGAGCAGATAAAACAAAAGAAAGTAATAAAAAAAGATTGTCCCTTGAACTGACCAAATGTCAATTTTCTCCTGTTTATCTATATCCAGGGACAGTAATCTAAGTAAAGATGCCCAGACATCCATTTTCCCCGTCACCTCCAACATCCCCAGGGCCGAGACATTCCCAAACCAGCTGAAAGACATAATTTCTCCAGTATGTTCTGGGTATGTCACGAGGTCTGTTACCAGTTGGACATGCCCAAAACACCTTCACTGTGAGGCATCCAGGAGGCATTCTAATCATAAGCCCAAACTACCGTAACCAGACCTTTTGAGTGGCTCTGCTTTGAGCTCCTTCCAAATGTCTGCACTTCTCATCCCGTCTTTTAGGTTGAGCCTGGACACGCTTTGAAGAAAGCACAATACTGCTGCTTGCATCTGTGATCTAGTTCGTTTGGCCTCTTCCCAAAGCTTGTTATCATAGCTGAGGACAGTGACATAGATCGACCAGTAAATCAAGAGCTTTGCATTTTGGCTCAGCTCTCACTTCAGCATGACTGACTGGTACAATGTCCACATAGCTGGTGACACCACTGTGATCCAGTTTTCAACCTTCTGCTCTCCTCTTCCCTCACTTATGATAAAGATCCCAAGGTACTTTAAATTTTTTGCTTCAGAAGCATTAAGCAGCACCAGACTGGGGATGAGGTATTATTACATATTGTGTGTTTGAATAAACTGGTCTGCTTAAGTAATTGGCTGACTCTAACAAAAAAAAAAATCAATGTCTTATTTTTCATTTTCATATCCTTTTAAAGACAGAGACTAATTTTCATTTGATGTGGCTCAAAATAAAAATAAAAAAAAATAAAAAAAACCCAAACGTACTTTGAGTTGTGGTGTGATTAGTGTTTCACTGTTTATTCAATTGTTTCTGTTACATAAAACTTTTCAATAAACTATCTGGAATAATTTTATTTGCCAAGGCAATTGGTTATTAAAACTGTTTTGTTATTGAAAGTAATCACTGAGTTATTTCTGCTTTATAGAAAAATAATGTTTTAATGAATACAGGAGATACGTAAAAGTTTGATTAACATGCAGTCTATTTTGAGAACAAGTTTTAATCATGCAATAAATTGCGATATAATGTTTTAATCGAATGGCAGCCCTAATATACATATATATAGGATTATATATATATATATATATATATAACAACAACAACAACATTTATTTATATAGCATATTTTCATACAAATAATGTAGCTCAAAGTGCTTTACATAATGAAGAAAAGAAAAATAAAAGACACAGTAAGAAATTAAAATAAGACAACATTAATTAACATAGAATAAGAGTAAGGTCCGATGGCCAGGGAGGACAGAAAAAACAAAAAAAAAAAACTCCAGACGGCTGGAGAAAAAAATAAAATCTGCAGGGGTTCCAGACCACAAGACCACCCAGTCCCCTCTGGGCATTCTACCTCACATAAATGAAACAGTTCTCTTTGTATTTAGGGTTCTCACGGAAGGACTTGATGATGATGGTCATGCAGACTTCTGGCTTTTAATTCATCAATGTTGGAACATCTTGATGCTTTGAGTAGACACAACACAAAGAAACCGGAAAAAGAAACAGAAGAGAGAGTAGGGGTTAGTAGGGATTTTAGAGCCACCATGAATAGTTATTATAATGAATTGAATATACAGAGTAACAGGATTAAATTAAAGTGAAGTTATGAGAAGGCCATGCTAAAATAATGTGTTTTCAGTAGTTTTTTAAAGTGCTCCACCATATTAGCCTGGCGAATTCCTATTGGCAGGCTATTTCAGATTTTAGGTGCATAACAGCAGAAGGCTTCTTTTAAGTTTTGCTCTTGGGATTCTAAGCAGACGCTCATTTGAGGATCTAAGGTTACAATTTGGAATATAGGGTGTCAGACATTCCGATATATAAGATGGAGTGAGATTATTTAAGTCTTTATAAACCATAAGCAGAATTTTAAAGTCAATTCTGAATGACACAGGTAATCAGTGTAGTGACATCAAAACTGGAGAAATGTGCTCGGATTTTCTTTTCCAAGTTCTAGATTCTAGATGCTGCATTCTGCACTAGTTGCGAATGATTTATGTTTTTTTTGGGTAGTCCTGAGAGGAATGCGTTACAGTAATCTAGTCGACTGAAAACAAAAGCGTGAACTAATTTCTCTGCATCTTTCAATGATATAAGAAGTCTAACTTTTGCTATGTTTCTTAAGTGAAAAAATGCTGTCCTAGTGGTCTGATGAATATGCAATTTAAAATTCAGGTTACAGTCAACAGTTACCCCTAAGGTTTTTACCTCCGTCTTGACTTTTAATTCTAATGCATCAAGTTTATTTCTGATAACCTCATTGTATCCATTATTGCCAATCACTAAAATTTCAGTTTTCTCTTTATTTAGCTTGAGAAAATTACTATTCATCCATTCAGAAATACAAGTAAGACATTGTGCTAGTGAATCAAGAGAATCGGGGTCATCAGGTGCTATTGATAAATACAGCTGTGTGTCATCAGCGTAGCTGTGGTAGCTCACGTTGTGCCCTGAGATAATCTGACCTAACGGAAGCATGTAGATTGAGAAGAGCAGCGGACCCAGGATAGAGCCTTGTGGAAAACCATATAGGATATCATGTGTCTTTGAGTTGTAATTATCACAACTAACAAAGAATTTTCTCCCTGCCAGGTAGGATTCAAACCAATTTAAGACACTGCCAGAGAGGCCCACCCATTAACTAAGGCGAATTCTAAGAAAATTATGATCAATGGTGTCAAATGCGGCACTCAGATCTAGGAGGATGAGAACAGATAAATGGCCTCTGTCTGCATTTACCCGCAAGTCATTGACTACTTTAATGAGTGCAGTTTCTGTGCTGTGATTTGTTCTAAAACCTGACTGAAATTTATCAAGAATAGCATGTTTATTGAGGTGCTCATTTAACTGCATAATGACTGCCTTCTCTAGAATTTTACTTAAGAAAGGCAGGTTAGAGATGGTTCTAAAATTTTCAAAAGCAGAGGGGTCAAGATTATTTTTCTTGAGTAGGGGTTTAACTACAACAGTCTTAAGACAGTCTATATATATATAGGATAAATTAGGATCTTTATCTCTCTTATATCTATATTGATTTCTTTGATGCTAACTATTTTAACCTACTCTTATTGCAATTCTAACAGAAAGCCAACTTGAAATGTAAAGGCAGTCATGGCTGAAGTTAGAGTTTTGGTCTGGTTTCTAGTTGTAAAAGTTATGAATTCTGCTGTATTACTAAGCATAAAATTATATTACCTTTTTTTCTAAAATTTAAGAAAATATAAAACGTTCAAACTATAATTGAATGATTCCACATTATCATATAAACAAGAATTGTGCTCTGCATGTAATGGGCATTAAATTAAATTATCGTACATATTGGTGCAATAATTCTTATGCCTTTCTTTTTCATTTGCCAGCCCTAAAATATTGTGACGTGTCTTGCCATTGCATGGGCTATAGGGAAGGGAAGCAGTGTTGGGGTGGAGTCTTGAGGGAACCCTGTTTGTAAGGGCTTGGGGCACCTCCCTAGAGAGAGATGAGTGACAGGGATCTGGGTTAATTAATTAATGGGGCGTGATAAAAGGTGGTGGGTGGCCGGAAGTTGGAGTTGGAGGCTGGAGAGAGTGAGGAGAACAGTATAAGGTGTACGGAAGGGAAGTAACTGTTTGGAGAGTAAGAGAGGTAGATAGGACGAAGGTGATTAGTCTTTGTTATTTTGGAGGTGTCCCCGTGACCCAGACAACGGGCGGCTGTAGGGCACCGTTTATATCGCGGCTGATTGAATAAAAAGCCAGTCGGCATTTTTGGAAGACTTCCCCGGACAAGCGGCTCCTGAGTGTGTTATTCGACGGGACGTCACATTGGTGATCAGAAGTGGGATTTGGTTATTAGACAAACGGAGTCGCGACAGCGTGGAAATGAAACGAAGCAGCAGTCAAAGTCCGGGTGAGAGTGTATTTAAAGAAGCGTTCACGCCGCATATAAGTTCGCCTAGGCAGTTAGCACTCATGGAGGAGGGCGGGTTTTCAGCCTGCGTGAAGCAAGAGGGCGACTTAGAGCCTCCGTCGGAGCAGTTTGCATTTATGAGGCTGAATGCTGTTGAGCCTGCAGCGCGACCCCATTTTATGGAAGATGCTCAATTTAATGCGAGGCCGGACGGAGCGATAGAAACGAAAGAATTGCAGCGCTTCCCGAGTGTGTTGGCGTGGACCGAATTTAAACAGCGCTTCCTTTATTTAGCAAATAAGTACGGATGGACGGAGGATTATGGAGCAGGGCAGTTATTGGCACACGTAGATGGAGAGGCAATAAACGTGTTGGCTGAAGGATTGCGCGAAGGGCGCCGTGGCTACACAGAACTGTTATGCTGCATGGACAACACGTGGCTGAAGGCAGCTAGGGAGGCGGTGCATGTCAGTGATGTAATAAAGACACAACGGATGGGTGGGACTGTATTGAAGATTGGCAGATTTGATGGAACTGGGTCTTGGGAAGCATACAACACTCGTTTCCGCATGATTGCCAGGGCAAATGGCTGGAGTTTGGAGGACCAAGCTGTACAGCTGGCTGCAGCATTGGATGGTGATGCATTGGTGGTGCTGACGGATGTGCCAGAAGATGAGCTGTTAAATTCCCATGCTTTGGAAATTGCATTGGAGCGACGGTTTGGCCATATAGAAGCTGTGACTACAATAAGACAACAGCTGGAGCAGAGAGTTCGCAGGACAACTGAGGCCCTGGGGGCATTTGCAGCAGATGTACAGTCTCTGGTGCGACGGGGTTATCCCCATTTTGACAGATCCGTGCAGGCAGAGTTGGCTAAGGAGGCATTTCTGCGGGGTTTGAGCCCACCATATCTCCGACAGCAGGTCCGTTTCGCTAAGCCTGAGACCTTGGAACAAGCTTTGTCTGCAGCCCAGGAGGCAGAACAAATACTTAAAGAGGGTTACAGCCAAGCACCTCTTGCATCAACAGAGTCGACCAAGGTGAGGAGACCGGAAGCTATCCACCAAACTAAGGCCATAGATGTAGAACAAGAGTATGAGGCAGTGGCTCCAGTGGCTACCGTACAGAAATTCAGGAATCCTTCACGCCTAATGCGCCCACCCCGCTGCTGGTACTGTAGACAACATGGACACTTACAACGTGACTGCCCCAGTAGGGCTAAACAAGAGGACTCCCAAGTAAGCATCGTACCGGGAAAACGACATGGGACCAGTGTAGGAGGGACAACGCTGGCCCCAAGAACAGTCCCTGTTGGTCAGTTGGGTGAGGGAGATTACTGTCACCTTTCAGTTTTGATTGGCGGCCATGTATGCAAGGCACTGGTGGATACAGGGTCAACTGCATCTATTATCCATCCTGACATGTTGGATGTGGCGGTCCTATGTGCAGCCAATTCTACTAAGTTGATGACAGCGACAGGTGAGATGACCCCCATGTTAGGCAGAGCACAAGTAGACATTTGTATTGCTGAGAAGCAGTGGGTGCAGGATGTCTGGGTGGCTAATATCAACAACTCCTGTATCTTGGGACTTGATTTCTTACAAGCAGTTGGAGCGCGAATAGATCTTCAGATGGGGACTCTGTATCTTCAAGGCATTGGGACACTTCCCTTGTTAGGGCACCAGCAAGGCAGAAGGGAACCACCGGTGGTGGCTCCCCAAGAAGAACATGTGCCTATTTTTACTAACATCACTCAAACCGTACCAGTAATGAAGGTTGTCCGGACTGTTTGGAATGCCAACAGGGAAGGGTTAACACACAAGCAACAGCGCCAGCTCTGGCAGTTGTTACATGACTTTAGGGACCGTTTTGCTACCTCTGCAGATGATGTTGGCCAGACTTCTCTTGTGCAGCATGACATCAATACTGGGAGTGCTTTCCCTATCAAACAGCGCCCCCGCCGTATGCCACTAGCTAAACAGACAGCAGCTGAGAACATTCTACAGGAAATGAGACAGGCCGGAATTATCGAACCCTCTGAGTCTCCCTGGGTCTCTCCTGTGGTCCTTGTCCCTAAGAAGGATGGCAAGTGGCGATTTTGTGTTGATTATCGGCGGGTAAATGCTGTAACCATCAAGGACTCCTATCCGTTGCCTCGCATTGATGAATCCCTGGACTTGGTGGCAGGATCAGCCTGGTTTTCGTCACTAGACCTGCGCAGTGGCTACTGGCAGGTGCCACTAACACCTGAAGCTCGACCTAAGACTGCATTCTCCACAGGAAAGGGGCTCTGGCAGTTCCGAGTTATGCCTTTTGGTCTTTGCAATGCTCCAGCTACCTTTGAACGGTTAATGGATAAAGTATTGGCAGGTATGTCTGGTACTCAATGCCTTGTCTACTTGGATGATTTACTGGTTCATGGCAAGACATTCCAGGAAGCTCTGGAGTCCTTGAGGGAAGTTCTGCAGAAGCTTCGTGTGGCCAACCTTAAACTTCATCCTGATAAGTGCCACCTTCTCCGGAGAGAAGTGTCATTTCTGGGTCACCGTGTGAGTCAAAGAGGTGTCACCACCGAGAAAGATAAGGTGTCTGTTGTGCAAGAGTGGCCAGAGCCACAGGATCGAAGGCAGATTCGTGAATTTCTTGGACTGGCCTCTTACTATAGGCGATTTGTACCTGAATTTGCCACTATTGCTGCACCCTTGCATCGTTTATTGAGCCCAGATGAAGCATTCCAGTGGGGGGGGGACCAACAAACCGCCTTTTGTAAATTGAAAGAAGCCCTTTGCGGTGCACCGATCTTAGCTCCACCCAATATTGACCTGCCATTCCTCCTTGACACCGATGCCAGTGATGTGGGCTTAGGGGCTGTGCTGTCACAGCGGCACCCAGAGGGAGAGCGTGTGGTGGCTTACTATAGCCGTGCTCTCAGAAAAGCTGAGAAGAATTATTGTGTGACTCGGAGGGAGCTCCTCGCCCTGGTGGAATCTGTTCGTCACTTCAAGCACTACCTGTGTGGCCTCTCTTTTGTGGTCCGCACTGATCATGCTGCTCTTCAGTGGTTACTGTCTTTTCGAGAACCTGAGGGTCAGATTGCTCGTTGGTTGGAGGAGCTTCAGACCTACCACTTTCAAGTAGAGCATCGACCTGGTGAGCAACACAAAAATGCAGATGCTCTGTCTCGACGGCCCTGCGCAGATCAGGGATGTGTCTATTGTGAGAAAAGGGAGCATCAAGATCAAAGCTGTGAGGATCTTGATAAGGTTCAGTGCCAAGCTCTTTCAGTGCCAGGTTGTACCCAAGAATGGCGAGTTAGTCAGGAATATGATCCTGAGGTCAAGAAGGTTCTCCAGTGGAAAGAGGAACAGCATCGTCCCTGCTGGGAGGAAGTGGCACTTGAATCACCTGCAGTTAAGGGTCTTTGGTCCCAGTGGGACAGCTTGGTTGTGGAAGAGGGGGTATTGAAGCGACAATGGAGGGACCCTGCAACTGGAGAAGGGAGGTGGCAGATCGTTGTACCACGACAGCTGCGTGAAGAGATCCTGAGGAACATGCATGGAACGCTTGGAGTTGGTCATTTTGGAGTCACCAAGACCTTAAGGCGGGTGAGGCAGGCGTTTTATTGGGGACAGTGCAGGCGCGATGTAGAGGACTACTGCCGCAGGTGTGATTTATGCACAGCCAGGAAAGGACCCCAAGGAAGGTCTACTGCCCCACTACAACAGTATCAGGTAGGGGCTCCAATGGAACGGGTGGCAATTGACATTCTTGGGCCATTTCCCTGCTCAGCTATGGGGAATCGGTTTGTTTTAGTCGCAATGGACTATTTTACCAAGTGGCCCGAGGCCTATGCACTACCTAATCAAGAAGCTGAGACTGTTGCTGAAGCTCTAATTACAGGATTCTTTAGTCGGTTCGGGATGCCTGTCGAACTGCATTCAGACCAAGGGAGAAACTTTGAAAGCCAGGTCTTTCAAAAAGTATGTGAGAGACTTGGCATCCAGAAAACCCGAACCACCCCTCTACACCCCCAGAGTGATGGGCTAGCCGAGCGGTTTATCCAGACTCTGACCACACAGCTGGCTCTTACCACCTCTAAGGATCAAAAGGACTGGGACCAACAGCTGGCTCTGGTTCTGATGGCCTGCCGATCTGCTGTGCAGGAATCCTCTGGATGCACCCCTGCTTTATTAATGCTAGGACGGGAGCTGCGAACACCGTCTGCACTTGTATATGGTGTTCCCCCTGACACCCCAGCTGAACCTCCAGGCCCTGACTATGCTCGCAAGTTACAGGATCGATTGGAGGTGGCACATAACTTTGCAAGGGGCCGGATAAGAGTAGCAGCAGAGAAACAGAAGCGCCACTATGACATTAGGGTTCGGGGGCAGCCTTTTCAAGCAGGTGATCAAGTTTGGGTGTATGGGCCAAAAAGACAGAAGGGACGCTCTCCAAAGCTGGACAGTCCTTGGGTGGGACCCTGTCAAGTATTGGAACGGGTAGGGGAGGTTGTTTACTGGGTCCAGTTACCACCTCCGGGCAGGAGAGTGTTTTTGCATCAGGACCGTCTGGCCAGTTACAGAGGTTGTGCTCCTTCACAACCTGCGCCCATGACTGCCACAACACCTTCCACAAATCTTGGCTCAGACGTTATACCACTTGCCCGGCCTGACTCCACTAACAGACGCCCACGCCGGCGAAGACAGCTGCCAAGACATCTGCATGATTATGTGCTTCCTCGGGGACGAGGAGCTGAGGAGGGGGCAGTGTGACGTGTCTTGCCATTGCATGGGCTATAGGGAAGGGAAGCAGTGTTGGGGTGGAGTCTTGAGGGAACCCTGTTTGTAAGGGCTTGGGGCACCTCCCTAGAGAGAGATGAGTGACAGGGATCTGGGTTAATTAATTAATGGGGCGTGATAAAAGGTGGTGGGTGGCCGGAAGTTGGAGTTGGAGGCTGGAGAGAGTGAGGAGAACAGTATAAGGTGTACGGAAGGGAAGTAACTGTTTGGAGAGTAAGAGAGGTAGATAGGACGAAGGTGATTAGTCTTTGTTATTTTGGAGGTGTCCCCGTGACCCAGACAACGGGCGGCTGTAGGGCACCGTTTATATCGCGGCTGATTGAATAAAAAGCCAGTCGGCATTTTTGGAAGACTTCCCCGGACAAGCGGCTCCTGAGTGTGTTATTCGACGGGACGTCACAATATGTATGCTTGAAAAAATAGCATAATACAATATTTTAAATGTCACTACATTTTTCCTTTTTTTGAAAAAAGTGTGCTAAAATCATGATTGGAGTGAAAGGGTGGAATCAAGCTGAGCAGATCTTTTTTTGGTCTGTAATAGTTTTTTTTTCTTTGACAGAGAGTCTTATGCAAAAGAAAAGCACCTCACAGCTACACAGCAAGTACTTTTTATGGTATCAAGGAAGAATAAAAGCAGGAGGAGAGAGTAGTCTGTCATGATGTGTACTCTACAAATTAGTTTGGCAAAGTTAGGAGAATGTAACCAGCATGCTGTTCTAAAGAGTTTTATCTCAAACTGTTTGTATTAAAATCATTCATGCATAGCTTCTGTTAAAAGGGTTACTTGCCTCTGTCTAATATTCTGCATTATTGGTTATTTTATCACTGAGATATCACTGAAAGTATATTAGATAAAAGGAAACCTAAAGAAACAAATAGCACACTACATATATATATATTGCAGCAGGGCAAATGAAGAGACAGGACAAAAGCCAATTGCTTAGAGTGTCAGCCAGGTAAAACCCCATTTAATTCCAGCCAAAATAAAGGAAATAACAGAAATTATGTGCTTGCAGGCACTCTGTGAGGGACAATTCCTTTTAGTTAGTACTTGCTTCAACTGCACTTTCTTTCCTAATGTAATCGTTATCATGGTCAGGTCTGAAATTAGACACCACCTTCCAGGAATGTCTTCCTTTTATAACGACACATTGGAAGGGGCAGGGTTTCTGTAGTGTTGTTGCCCGCAAGTGGCAGTTTCTCGAGGCTGTGAGGGAAAAAGGAGACAAGACTGTTAATGACAGTGCCCTTCTCTGTGTCCCTGTGTGTTACCACATACAATACCTTAGGTGAGCCTGGAAGGTGACCCTCTTGCATGCATGTGTGACTATATATATATATTTATATATGTTTATAATTTATTAAGGAAGTCTACACAATGGACAGTGTCAATTGTGAACAGTAGCTGCATCTTTGAACTGTTTCCTTTATCACAATGAAAGTAAATACATGTTCTTGTGTTTTTGATCTGTTTCTGACAGTGCAATGAAGGCCAACTGTTTCTTGCAGAGAGGTTTTTAACTCAGTGGCATTACAGTATTTTCATTATTGTGGCATATTTTCTTGCTAAATAACAAGTCAAGTGATTTTATTGTCATACCATCCATACATAGCAGTGTAGCAGCATACAGTGGCATGAAATAACTTCATCTTAGATAAACTGCCTAACACTTGAAGAATCCTGTTACACACAGCAGTATTTATTGTTCCTTAAGTGATGACAACTTATCTAAGTCCTGTTGCAGCAAAGCATCTCTGATCCATGACACTACATCTACCATGCTTGTCCACCAGTTTCAGAATTATACTGTTGAATGCAGTGCTAGCTTTTCTTAACATAAAACACTGCCATGTCAGCCAAAGATTTCCATTTTTGACTCATCTAGCATCTTCTGATAATCATTCAGGTGCATTTGACCAGACTGAAGCAAGTACATCTGTTTTTATTAATTTCTATGTTTTTTTTTGGTGGCATACTTTAATAGATAACTCTATGCCTGTTCTTGGTAGACGATTTGGCAGGATGGCCAATCTAAGGAAAATTGTCTTTGTCAAATTAATTTTAACCTTTTAGACAACATTGTAAACTCATTTTTTCACTTTTTATAGAGTAACTCATGTGTAATTTTGTGCTTTATCCATATGTTGTTTATTTTTGCTTCCATTTTGGTGATGTTATTGCTACTGACATAAAATGTTCACATTATTCTATTTTTGTGGCCTTGGCCAGGCTGTTTACATTACATTATCATTACATAAAATGTTATCGAACATTTCCTATTTAAGAGTGCAATGCCCAGTTTGTACAATCCAAGCTTTTGGATTTTTGTAAAATAAATCACTCATGTTTATTTTCATTATTTGTAAATAACCCTTTTTTGTTTGTTTTGTCCATGCTTTGTTTCTGACCTCGATTGGTACATTGACAACAGTTCCTTAGGAAGTCTTTTTGGTGTTTTGACTCCATCTAATTTTCTGACAATTCTTTTGCATGTCCCACAAACATATTATGACATTTCAAGTTCCTTTATTTCATCCATAGTCTTAATGGTACCTGTCAATGTAGAGAAAAATATGGCTCTAACTGTGGTTTGACTACGGTGGGCTGGCGCCCTGCCCGGGGTTTGTTCCTGCCTTGCGCCCTGTGTTGGCTGGGATTGGCTCCAGCAGACCCCCGTGACCCTGTGTTAGGATATACAGTAATCCCTCACCTATCGCGGGGGTTACGTTCCAGAGCCCCCCGCGATAGGTGAAAATCCGCGAAGTAGCGACCTATATTTATTTTATTATTTATACATATTTTAAGGCTTTATAAACCCTTCCCACACTCTTATAAACCTTTCTCACTCTCTTGTTAACCTTTCACACACTCTTATAAACACTTCCTATGCTCTTAAACACTTTCTACATTCTTAAACACCGCAGACCAACACTGCACACTGCACGCAGCGATCAGACGTCAATGTGTCTGCACTCGCTTTGTGAAGGGGGGCAGCTGAACTCACACTGAGCAGAAATGGACTTTGTGCTACTTCTGCCAAAATGCCTGCTTGTCGCTCTGCGTGAGGAGTGTGTGTGAGTGTGTGAGTGTGTGTGGGTGTGTGAGAGCTGAACGCACCTTCGCTCAAACCCCCCCTCCCTGGAGGCGCAGTACGCTCCTGCCACTTCGCATTGTCAAGGGGGTGGGGAGCTGAATGAACGCTAAGGAGAAGTGGACTTTGTGCTGGCTTTGTGCTGCTTGTCGCTCTGCGTGTCAATAATTTAAAAGCCTGTATATCACCAATTTTCCTGTCTCACTGTCTTGTCTTGGCGTGAAGTTAAAATGTTTTATAATAGTGAGATGTTACTCATATCCTTAGCCCGACATCCACATATCATATGTGTTAACAAAGTGTGTTTTATAAGTTTACATGTGTTTAAAGCATGTGGGATGGGTATTTTAAGGCTTAAACTATAAAAATGTTTATTTATATGGTCTTTCTATATCGCGGATTTTCTCCTGTTGCTGATGGGTCTGGAACATAACTTCCGTGATAGGCGGGCAATCACTTGTATTTAAAAACCCGCGAAGTCGTGAATCCGCGAAAAGTGAACCGCGAAGTAGCGAGAGATTACTGTAGCGGGTTGATTAATGACTGACTGACTGTGGTTTGCATCAGAGCCTAAGAGATTATAACGTATTAATAAATAATAAAAATTTAATTTTTCTCTTAGTCATTCATTGTGTATGTACCGTAATTGGAAATTCAAGAGATCACAAATGGGCAAATGCTTTTTGAAGGTACTTCCTATCATTCATATAAAATGTATAATGTAGCAATTTACACAAATTTAAAGAAATATTTTTTTGATTTCAATCTGGTCATCTCTAAGATTGAGACCTAGCATAACTTCTACGAATTAGCTGGGATTTGCTTTTGTATAACCTACAAGTGAAACATGCAAATATGCTGTTATGGATGTAAGTCGATCATAACTTATGTAATGACATTTAGAACATTGCAGGGAGCTCAACGTTTTTCAGAAACAATAGTAAAGGTTTATTTATGCTTTGGTTTGTTTAGTTTATTTAAAAAATAATATTACTAAAAGCATAATATTAGGTAAAAGCATTCATTTTTTAAAAATGTCTGGAAATAAAAGAGCCTATGAAATGAATGAGCCATTCTCCGTTAGAGCCATTAGGAAGACTATTAGGCTCAGCTACTGCCACATGCGTCAATAGATTTTCCATTCCACCAGTGAGGCGACTGGAGTGTTCTTCTTTGAGGGTGGTAGTGTAGCAGTGGTGAACTGGAAGAGAAGCATCTCTCATCCAGTGCAAGCTAAGCATTGGGAATATACAGTATATGCCTTGATAATATTAATAATGATGCTGCTGCTTTATAACTTAGTTTTCTTTTAGACAACAAGACTGTCCCATTGTTGGTTTCAGATGTTTGCATATATTGTACGCTCTCCAGCCCCTTTCCTGAGAGTTACATGTGTGAATGTTATTTATCCAGGAAATTATCAGGTCATACAGATTTTCTTACTAAATTCATGGGATTGAATATTCTGAGAACTTTTCAGGTTCTGTATTTAAAAGATGTCATTTTCTGTGGCAACAGCATCCTTCAGTTTTCAATCCATTTTAACCCTAACTCCACCATGCCAGGCCTGGCTCTTGTCACACTAACTGCATCTTTCTTGACACACATCCAATAGACATGGACATTAGGTCAACCGACAGCATTAAATTAAGGAAGCAAATTCTCTCCCCTCTTTTTTATGTTATTTATTTTTATTAATTTATTTATTTACATATTTTTACTATTGTTGAAGTTTTGCTGTGCTCTTCTGGCACTCTTTCTCATGGGTGGGAATTGATTAATTTCGAACTTAGTTTTGTTAAATTTGACTTGCTTGTATGAATTGTTGTTTGATTGAATTAGTAAAATGTTTAAAAAAAAAAGCAGTCAGCATTAAACTACTGTAGCTTGTTTTTTTCGTACGTGTGAGATTATGTATGACTATGCCTTGTGACGGATATTCAACTGTTTAGTTGCCTAATCCTGCCACAAGAGGCTCCCTCACATCCCCTAGCAACTCCAAATGTGCATAGAAATAAATTATAACATGGTAGATACACAATGTGATTTTGCATTGAACAGGGATTTAAAGAGTGTGTTGAGAGGGAGTAAATGAAGTCTGAAATTATGAATTCTTTTCATGTTTCCAGTCTCTATATTTACACAAACGCAATATTTTCGTCATACTGCAAGCTGAAGTCAAAGGCCTGCCCAAATTCTTCAGTCAAAGCACCTTTTCAACTCTTCTGTACATTTCTGTGTGTCCTTTTTTTATTGTGCTCAACATAACAAAGGAACACAGTTATGGTTACAGGGTGACACTCTACATTGACCTTCACCTGCATCACAAGATGCTTCAGGCACTTGTGGGTGATTTTCTGAACTCCAGAAGAATAAAGTCACAAAAAGCAGTCATACAGTACATGTACTGCTTCTTTGATTTGCTTTCCTTCTACCAGCATCCTAGGAGCCTGTAACATAAACCAAAAGCCCTGCTTTGAAACTCAAATGATATTGCAGCCTTTGGCAGACACTAAAGGTAGTATACTCAATAAGCTTCAGTTGACCTAGGTATGATTTTGAGGTAAAACTAATAATGCATGTACAGGTCTGATTAATTCTGAATAACTGATCTAGAAAACTTTACTAATTTGAATTTGACGTTTGTAATAGATTTTAACACATCCAAGAGTGTGGTTTGAAAACCATGTAGATGTGTGTGGCATTCATGGTGATTTCCGTTTCTTCAAAATAATTTTATCACTTAAATTAGACTAACATAAAAATTTATAAGCCAAAAAGTACATTGAACCCCTATTCATTTCTCAGAAACAAAAAGAAACATTTTGAACTACTTTGCAACTTTTATATCTGTATTTACTTTGTATAAATACAGATGACATATGATAAAGTACAACAGGGAAACACTATTAATAATAGCAAATGCATTTGAGAGGTTTCCAAGCTGGACTACAGACAGATCTGGGAATTGAGAGTTGTGTCATGAAGGAAATCAGAAGAGCCAACCTGTGTAAAATTAGCAGGGCAAGTCATAGGTATTGCCTGTTTCTAATGGTCTTTTACTTTTCTATTCAAAAAGAAGTAATTGCATCATTTTTCAGGGCCTCGGCTCTGCCAGATACTATGGCTAACTTCATTAATCATACTAATGGAGAAGTAAGTGATTTGAAATATATGCTTTAATCATGCTTTGCACCAGTGCTGTTGCTCTTGTACATTCGTTTTTTTGTTTATTCCCTTGGTGTTACTCAAAATGCGTATGCAAACGTCTGAATTTTTTCTTGAATTAAATGAATTTTTTTGGAAAGAAATACTGTGCAGTTCTGTCCTCCGCTTGCTACAAGTAACATTTAGGTATAGCATTTTGTACTATATTCTATTTTGTACTAGTGTAGTACAGTATGCTGTTAACTGAGCTATGATTGCATTTAACTTAAATACTTTTTGTCTGTTACAGATAAAAAAAAGTCCTAACGGCTGTATCCAGTGTAGATTTCAATGGTGACAAAGTGGGCAGCTCTGCTATCTCACAGTTTCAGTGTCTTGGATTCTAATTCTTACATTAATACTGTCTGTTTACAGTTTGTCCATCCTCCACCCAGGTTTAGAGTGATGCAAAAAGCAGAAATTCTGGAGAACTGAAATTTCAACCAGTTGTAGGATCAACCTTGTTGCTCTAAACTACCTTTATGCACATCAGACTTGAACTAGTGGGCTTCTTAACACTAGAATTACCAGAGCCTACGAAAAAACTCGTAAATCCGGCCCACCTTAACCTTCGCACCTCTCCGTCAGCCACTTTTGTCTTCAAAAATGTGTTGATAAGCCCAAGCAGCAAGCAGCCTGCTATACCATCCCCACCACCACCTCAGAATGAGCAAGAAGTTCTCCCAGTTCCTGCCTTGATTGATTATCTGGGAGTGAGCTACCCAGAATTATAAGGGTAAATAATTTGATTTGTGTTTTGTGTCTACAACAATCTGTGTAAACATAACGTTAAAACAGAAACATTTTTCATGTTTTAGTAATAAATGACAAAATGTAGACATGAACTGTATAATGTGTGAAGGCTGATGGCTAAATATCAAATAAACACTTTTACAAAAGGTGCAAGTACAATATGACAGCTTCTGTGGTGTAGTGGTAAGATCCACTGACTTATAATCTGGAGGTTGTGAGTTCGAAACTGGCTCCCCGGCAAATTTACCCTTTTGAGTAGTGAGCTGCTCTTATTGTTAATATTATACAATAATAACATACATTTGATTTGTGTCTGTAACAGCTGGTGTAAGTTTATAGTACTTGTAAAAGTTAGCGCTAGTCACAATCACAATACAACACCCACTCCCCCGCCCCAGATGTGAGTGGTGTTTTGAGATAATGGAACTGGAAATTCTCTGATCTGGATTAATAAAAGCTGACACACAAACGCTGGTGAATCTGCCAGCTTCGTATCTCACCATCACTCAAATTTTTTTTATTCAGTTTTATTGAGTGTTCCTGCTCACGCTGAATTAGTATGCACCTTATGGTCCATGATGTCAAAGCCGCACTGACAAAAAACAGAGATATAGGTATATATGACACTAGCAAAATAACCGCGCTTCGCAGCAGCAAAGTTTTAAAAATTTTTATTAAGAAGAAAAGTAAACCTTTTTAAACTGAGGGATAATATACCAATAATTATTTGTTAAGGATCTCTTTGTATACCACGTTGTCAGTTCGGCCCTCCGGTTGTAATATGACCAAGCTGTGCGCTGAGCATACTCTTGAGCATGCAACGTATAGTTGGCCATGTGAAAAGCAATCTTGCCTCAAATCAATGCCAACCTTTTGTAGGGTCTGTCCCTGAGACTGACTAATTGTCATTGTGAAGCAGAGCCTTACTGGAAATTAGAGGCGTTTGAATTGAAATGGGTTTCATTGATAACTTCACATCCAGCTTTTGAGAGTTTAAACATTCATAAACATCAAAGTGGCATTGGCGGTTGCCCAAAGGTGTAAAATATTTGGCCATTTTGGTACACTTGAAAGCGACAACCGAACAATTCAGTGGCAGCCATCAACTCACATGCAGAACCATAGGTGAAGGTCTTAAGCATTTCACTCTTATAGTGCTCCTGTGTAGTATAATTATTTCCTGTACCGTCATCAGTCCACACCTTGAACCTGTCCCAGTCATACAATACATAAGACACAATGTTCCTCCGGATATCAAGAGTGAGCCTGTTATGGCCGTGCAATATGTAACACAGAGAATGGAAAAGGCAGTCGCCATCTCCGGGCATGGAAACCACTCAGTAAGTGACAGTTCTTTGATCGATGGTGATCACCTCGATAGACATGTTAATGGGGGTACGGTTGGAATGATAAAGGAAATGGGTACCTGAACAATGTAAACTAAGTCTAAAATACCTACATAATAACTATAATCGTAATAAATGAACAATAAAACAGTGGAGAAGCCGTGGATTAAATAAAAAGGCTACAGTTATCAGCAGGGAGACGTGAATACCGTGGCAAAGCAAGGAAGGGAATGAAGAGACCGGAGCGACGGACGGCCTTATATAGGCAGGCAGCCAACCATGTGGGAGGCGTGGGGGTGGGGGACCAAACGCCGCCTCACACGGCGACCGAGCTGCAGGCTATGGACGTATATATGTACGTAAGTAGGATTCAGCTAACATTGGGAACCCACGTACCAAATTTCTTGAAGATGGGCTCATAAGTAACAAAGACTGTTGGAAAGTTCAATATGGCGGCCGACAATGGCATCATACCACCGAAATAAGTATGTACATCGGTTTTGGTTATGCAGGGAAGCCGCCTACCAAATTTCGTGAAGATGGGGCCATAAATAAGAAAGTTTAACATGGCGGACGTTGTCGACCGTTATGACCGTTACGTGTAGAATTTTGAAATGAAACCTGCTTAACTTTTGTAAGTAAGCTGTAAGGAATGAGCCTGCCAAATTTCAGCCTTCTACCTACATGAGAAGTTGGAGAATTAGTGATGAGAGAAGTTGGAGAATTAGTGATGAGTGAGTCAGTGAGTGCTTTGCCTTTTATTAGTATAGATTTGGAATAACTCATTTTATGACCTGTATAGTACATTTTGGAAAACATTGTGGCACTGATACAACATTATTCATATCATTCATATTCATTCGCACGCCTTCTTACGCTTGTCAGTGACCGCGTTTTGTTTTTTTTCAATCTTGCCAGTGTCCACTTTTGGGTGCATGGGGTGTTTCTTTTGTACTCCAGGACATGCAAAGGAAAGAATAGTACAGAGAGGTCAGTTCTGCTCTATATGAAATCATCAGATTCAAATATTAACAGTTCCCACACACCCAAGGACCATCCTTCCTACAGTTACGAAATGTATACCTGTTGCAATGTACACACTTCTCTCTGTGCTGTGGTTACTATTACACTGAAGGGGCTGGGGAAGCAGCGGTCTTGGAACAGAAGCTTGTCGATGTTGCATACTCTTTTGCTTTATCCATCACCTTTTCTTGTATAATATTAACAATAAGAGCAGCTCACTACTCAAAATGATAAATTTGCCAAGGAGCCAGTTTCGAACTCACGATCTCTGGATTATAAGTCAGCAGATCTTACCGCTACACCATGGAAGCTGTCATATTGTACTTGCACCTTTTGTGAAAGTGTTTATTTGATATTTGGCCATCAGCCTTCACACATTATACAGTTCATGTCTACATTTTGTTATTTATTACTAAAACATGAAAAACGTTTCTGTTTTAATGACGTGTTTACACAGATTGTTGTAGACACAAAACACACATCAAATTATGGGTAGCTCACTCCCAGATAATCAATCAAGGCAGGAGCTGGGAGAACTTCTTGCCCATTATGAGGCAGTGGTGGGGTGGGGTGGTATAGCAGGCTGCTTGCTGCTTGGGCTTATCGACACATTTAGAAGACAAATAAGGCTGACGGAGAGGTGCGAAGGGATTTAAGGTGGGCCGGATTTACGAGTTTTTTCGTTGGCTCTGGTAATTGTAGTGTTAACAAAGTCACAGATCACAAAGCCCTTTTCACTTTTACTTCAAAGAGAGCTATAGTACATTGTCTCTTTCAGTACTTAACATTTTCACCAACTTGCTTCAACAACCTTCAGATTGATTCACTAGTATACATCAATGATGACAATACTGATTTTTTTTACTCTGAGAAAAGGGGGCTATGGTTCTCGAAAATGATGTTGCACAGACCAAACATATCCTTTTATTTACTATAATGTCTTTTAATCACAATGAGTGCATCTACATCCACATACAAAATTGGGATAAGGTAAGTAACCCAGTTAAAGCAGAAACTTAATTTACGTTTACATTGGCAAGTAATCTTCTCAAGTTCTCCTTTGACGAAGCACTCTCGACGTCATAAACTAGAAAAGAGTTAAACATCATAATTGGGCACTGTAAATCTGAAAGCAAATATGAAGCCTGTGATATTTTCTTGTGTTTTATAAATATGGTTTAGTCCTTCATGTGCTGTGAACTAAATAACATCTATACCCCTTTTTCTTCCTTGACCTGAGCCCCCAAATATTCGATGTATGAACCCTAGCTGTTGCATGACCTGATCATACTGTTTCAACATATCTATAGCAAATAGCTGGAGACCTTACTAATATTTTTCTGTTACTGGATTGCACACAGCACACTCTTTTCTGCTTAGCTATGTGATTAGCTCTGCAAAGGAGCAACGCACCAGTACGTGTGCTTCTTGCCTTACACCTTGTGCTTCTTGGGATAATAATAATGCAGGTATTTTTACTTTATGAAATAAGTATTGAATTACATTTCTAATTACATTTATAAAGTAATCAGACAACTTAATGGACTTTACTTTTTTAACATTACCCTACAGCTCTTGAGATTGTGCTGCTAAATGTAGCAGTGTACATTAAGCCCATCAACATACATTTAGCGACATCTGAAATATTGAGACAGATTATTTCAGACAGTAGGAGGAATGATGTGATCACCTACACATTTCCCTTAGGAATGTTATTTTGCAAACTCTTCTATCTGTGGCTGCTGAAAGTTTGTGCGAAACTAACACTTGCACAGACTTACAGAGTGCAATTGACATATGCAGACTACAAAAGCTTTAACTGTAACCCGGTTAAGGGTTTACATTGACAAATAACTGAGTTACTCGTGAAAAAATCTGTGTTTGTTAACCTGGTTTTTCTGAAACCAATAACCCAGTTTCTCTAACTGGATCAAGGTTTCCGTGAATAACTGAGTTATTAAAACACATGTAAATACATTGGTAGTCAGTTAGGAATTCTAAATGGATGCATAAATGCTTCCTCAAACCTGCTTAATCCAATTCATATTCATGGATGGAAGTATGTCTCTGCCTTTTTGAATGGAGTGCCAATCAATCACAGGGCTCACTTACACACAAACCCATAAAGGGCTATGCTGTAACCAACAATTAACCTGTAAAACATGTATTAGAAATGTGGGAGAAAAAGCTGTATAGCAAAAGAAAAAAAAAAAACATGAGAACACAATGAGAACTGGCACACTAAGTCCATACCATGGTCTGTTGTGGGATTTCTACCAAAGATGCTGGAATCATTGACTTCTGTTTATATTATATGTGTGTGTGTCTTTATTGGTACTTTATTATTTCCTTTTTCTGAGGAGTCTTGCAATTAAGGATTCCATAGTACTATGTATACCTGACAATAAATTTGAACTTAAACATGAACGTTACTTGACCTGAGACTGATAATTATTTTGATTTGCTAATTGAGGGTGTGATGGACGACCGGCTATGGACTCCGGTCGCCACCCCCAGGCTGCTAGGAGGAGCCCTCCGGACAGCATATTCGTGCCCCGAGTTCCAGCAGGGCCTCATGGACTTTGTAGTGTTGTGACACAGCCCTGCTGGATACCTTGGGGGCTGCCAGGAGTCACTGTAGGGGGGCTAGTGAGCTCTTGCATGCCCTATAACCCGGGAGTGCGTGTCAGTCACGTGACTGGAGGAAGCGACGTGCTCCCGGGATGAAGAAGAGGACTGTTTGCCCTGACCCGGAAGGAAATGGACTTGTGGGTTGTGCTTAGAACCACTTCCGGGAGGATTGTGTTTATTGAAGAGTTTATTGAATATATGAGTGTGGTGTGTGGAGTGCTTTGTGCACTGTACAATAGAGAAATAAAATATTATTGTACTTTCACCTGGTCTCAAGAGTGGTACCTGAGGATTCGAGAGGTGGACAAACGCTACATCTGCTACAAGGGAAAAAAATATTCCATGTCATCTGAAGGTTTATTGGTTTTTGTTAAAAGTAGTAATATCGCACATACTGTATAACCATACTATCTACAGCTTATTTTAATGTAGAAAACATTTGACTTTGCATTTTATTAGCAAGAAAAATTTTTAAAAGTTCTAATTTTGGGTGGCATGGTGCTGCAGTGGTTAATGCCTTTTGTGCCGTGAATTGACTATTTCATTATGGATTCTGTGTCATGGTTTAGAATCCTTTACCATGATGTTGTTTGGAGGGTCTCTATGAATGCATCGATTGTCCTCCCACATCCTCAAAGACGATCTAGAGACGCCCTGTGTGAATGTAGACATGTGTGTGTATGTTGGTGGTTCAAGTGATGGACTATGCCCAGTCTAGGGCTGATACTTATCTAGTACTTGATGATACTAGGACAGGATCTGGAACCCACAACACTAAATGTTGAGAATCTTTTTGTTATGTAGTTCTATTTGTCAAATATACATCCCCTTACACACATTAACTTCTTTATTTAACATCATTAACATATTTGGCGATACCAACAACATACAGATATAAAGAACCAAAACTGGACATTATATTAAGTACTGGTAAATCAAAAATAAAAAGAGAAAACATTAAAAAATAACCTGGAGATTCATAAAAATCAATATGAAGTGAGCACAACAAAAATCTGTATATAAAATAGCTATTTGATTGTCATTCTATGAAGCAACTTACCAAATAGATGTATCTTTGTTTCCTTCTTCTTCTGTTTTTAACTGTTTTTATACAGTGTACTTTTAAAAACAGACTGACTTGTTACTGTCCACTTGTGTGCATTTATGTACTTTTAAGGTAGGCAAATAATTAAAGTACAATGTGGAGAAAGAGTTAAAAATGTAGAAACAAAATTAGTTTGGTTAAAACAAATTTGATGCTTAGGCCTACCAAAAAATACAATGTTTATTTTATTTTTTAGAAAACCAGAATAGTCATCAAAACGTTTTAGAGCATGTTAAAGTTGTACCTACCCAAATTAAAAGAGCACAGTCTCCTAAGAAAAAGAATCTACTCACCCTTTTCTTATATTGTTCCTCAGTGTTATGAGACCAGTCCAGCCTGTCACCCCAAGTACTTGTAACAGCGTACCACTACATTGACTCCGGGCATAGAGGCTCTTTGGTGCTACAAAACTCAATAGCCTGTTCCTTAGTTGTGCTGATGTTAAGATGCAGATAATTAGTTACAGCTCTCAGACTTTAATTCTCTCAAAGAAGGGATAAATGAGGCATTCTTATTGGAAATAATTTAAGTGATAGGGTGTGCTGATCAGACATAAAGTCTCTCTTTTAAAATATTTTTTCAAACTTGTCCTTTCAATTACAGGATTGTGAGGTTCTGGAGACTATCTTGTCAGTCTCTGGTTCAAAACTGGACATGCCTATGCTAGATGATCACAGAACACACAGAAACCCGCTCACACAAAACCAGTTACAAGATACCAAGTGACATAAGGTGCATGTTTTTGTGATGTGTGGTATAATCAGCATAATGAGAGAAAAGCAATGGAAATATATGGAAATCAAATATTACAATCTGATTAGTATATTTTCAGATGAAATAGCAAGTTTGGCTTTACAAAATAACTTTAAACTGACTGCACTAGAATGTGTTCTACTTTGCCATAAGCTGTATTAATTCCCTATTGTTTCAAACTCTCTTCTCTCTCTTTTTCACACACACATGCTTATATATAGTGTATGTATACATATACACATATTAATATTTATCCTGGCCTAGTTTTCTTGTTTTTTTTTCTATATCGTATACTGGCATTAAACAGTAATGGATTTCTGTCATGTTTCCATAAGTTTAGTGGTACTGCAGTGTAGTATGACCTAAATAATTTGTTAAATTCATTGCCACCTGCCATACTGTAAATAACACTTGTTGGAGGAGAACTAATTGCATTTTTTAGTCTGTGATCTACACTACAATGACCTGCAGGTTGCTCTGTGGTCTAGGCCATTAGTTTCAAGCATGAAACAACTTTGTGGCAGCATCATGCTGAATTTACAAAGCCACAGCACAAGCATCACACATTTAAGTGAGAGACGCCTGAGTTATATGAAATACTCAGCATTCAGTATTATTCATACTGCAGTGCTCATGCTATATTTGTTAGTCAAAAACAAGTAAAAAATATATATAATATGTGTTATTTGGTTTTTATGTATTTTAGTGAGCTAAAGAGAACACGGGTTTGCAAATGCCAATACTCAACTGGTGCAAGATGGTGGAGCTATCCAATACAGTGCTGTAAATAAGATGTAAAGTGGCCATTTTTGTAGGTTCACCCTATGGATACGTGGATGTTTTGAATTCCAAATAAATTAGGTTATGATTGAATCTAATTTCTTAAAAGATGATTTATTGATGTTTTGAATGTTTTGAAATAGAAAAAGAAGCTTAGGAAGGATATTCATCTTGACAATGTTCATTCTTTCAGCTAAAATGAGATGAAGGGTAGACCATCTATGCAAGTCTTGCTTAATTTTTTCAATGAAATCAGCGGCCATTTTTAATCATGGCACTGGAGAATGGTCATGTGTTTCATGTTGGCCGAACATGCAAGTAAGAATTTCATTGTACTCTGTACATGTGACCATCCTACTCTTACAACTGCCGTTTGTATTTGCATTCAGTTAAATAAAAAGACATGAACCAACTGCAGATAGGAGGCAATTGAATTGTCGGGCACAGTTAATAATGTACTCGCTTGGGGCCAATTTCAAGTTCCTAGTTAACCTATCCTGCATACCTTTTGGTAATACTTGGAAAAATTACACATTGATACAGAGAAAGCTCTATAAATTTCAAACAATAATGTGCAACAATAATAAAAAGTAACAATAAAAATATGAAAAACATGAAGTGGTATTGCATGCCTGGCCTAGACTGGCAATGGTGTAGTTGATATGATTCATATGGTAGCTCATATCACCCCAGAGCACACACAGTATACACACAGCCTGGTTTAAAGACACTCTCTGTGCTCTGCCTGTTGATATCTTGCAATGATAAGCAAAGACAAGTGGGATGCTGTTATTTATGTTAATTTATTTTCCTAAAACTGAATTCCTGCATTTTGCTGTTTTACTGTAGTAGAATACAGACTACAGTATAATGCTAAGCAGGTAAAGTTTTCTAAGAATTTTCAACAAAAAAAATCATCATTGTTAACTAATTTTGACACTTTTCCAGAACACTGTGCTCTCTGAAACATTTTTATATTTGTTAGCCCACTGCATAGATGAAAGGTTGTCTGTGGGATATTTCATTATTATTTCTAATACCCACAGCAAAGTTGCATCTCCTTAGAAATTATTTCCATGGCTTTTATCGCTGTGTAGAAGGCTCTTCTGTATCCTTGCTTTCTGCTGTGTTTACAAAGCCTGGAGATAACATTATTGTCAGCTGAAATGCTGCAGTCACAACTTCAGCCATTTAATTTTCAAAGTAATGAAGCAATACTGAGTGTAAACTGTATGGGATGAATAGATTAGTCTGGGCAGTACAAAATGCACACAAATGCAAAAGAAATCAGTAATAAGAAGCAAAAAACACAAACCTATAATTTGTCAGGAGGGCACAGAAAGCAGAATACTAAATTCAAACATGCTCTTTTAAAAAAATGTTCTAGTTTGTCATAGATTACAATTATCTAAATAAATAATTTCAAATATAACTCGTATGTAATTATGCTGATCAAAGAAGTCTGTTTATTCATTTTTGTGGTTCACTCATTTATTTTTGACATCACCAGACTGTCTTTGGGTTGGGGCTAGAAATCGAATGTGAGATTTGAGAGAGCAATGTTAACTACCCTGCCACTGTGCTGTTCTTGGAGAAAATGTACAAATTCTGAAATCATGAAGGCCTTTCAAACACAAAGTTGTGCAGACGTGATGCATAACAAGCTGTCAAAGCATTTACACTTCAGAACAGGTAATGCACATGAAGTTAGGCATGTTTGGGTCCACCAGTGCTTGCATGGGAGATCATCTAGAAAAAGCTTGGGTTTCTGCAGTAAGAATTGTTAGTGAGGCCATCAGGGTGCTTACCTTTTGATCTATGTGTGGGTCTCAGTGACCTAGCGCAGTGACGGGAACACTATGTTGGCGTTATTCTTTGGATGAGACATAAAACCAAGGTCATAAAAGAAGACCACAGAACACAACTTTTCATCTGGGCATCTTTTCAAAAGAATAGGGTGTTTCTCAATATCCTGGCTAAATCGCTCACCAAGGCCTGGTCATCCCCTGTCCTTAACTGGCTGTTCTCTCTCTCTCACTCTTTCATCAATAGCTAATGAGAAGTGAGCATACTGGCACAAGAGTGGATTCCATCTCATCATCCAGGTCACACATTGGTGTGACACCTCAGCACCACGCTAGTCCAGATGGAATGGAACAGTGTGAGGTTTTTTATGGTGGCTGGAGTGCCAATTCTGGCTACAACCCCCAAGGCTGGATGCAGATTAACGTCATACCCAGGTTGGAGCAATTGCAGGTTAAGGGCCTTGCTCAGGGGCCCAACGAAGTAGAGTCACTTTTGGCATTAAAGGGATTCAAACCCACAACCTTCCTATTGCCAGTGCACATCCCTAGCCTCAGAGCCACCGCTCCGCCCTTAATAATAGATAAAGGAAGAAAATTAATTCACTTAAAACAAAAAACAGAAAAAACGTTAAAAAAACTAAATTCCCAAAGAACCTGCAAGGTAAATGATGTATAATGAAATATTAGTTACTATAGTCCATTGTCTTGCCCAGTAAGAGCTACACCTGGTAGCTATAACTGGAAACCAATGGAAAGTTTTTTTAAGAAAATAGTAAAAGCACTTACACACTAATACAAAAATGTTCTGAAACAATTAACAACCCAAGGCAAAAATGATGTTGCGTTTCCTGTTTTGTCCATGGTGTCTAGTTCAATCCTGAACGAATATAGACTACGCTTATAGCGCAATAGGTTCATTTGGTCTATATAAGAAAACAGTATTGGTAAGTTAAACTTTAGTCTAGTATACTTGTGTATAAAGTGTGGTTTGACCACTTGTGAGAAGCGCAGTGATCAGGTTAAGGCTACTATCCCTAGAGTCCCAAGTTTCAAACATGACCTAGAGCTATCTTGAATGTGCACGCTCTTCACTTTTTCAGAGGAATGTTCAACTGCAATTGTTTTCTAGTTTTTAAGTAGCTCTTTGAGGGTGTAAATGGCAGTCCCTGTGCATTTGCATTTTCTTTCAGTTTAGGATGTTGTTCAGTGTCTCAAATGCCTATGCTGCAGCCATTCTTTAATTTTTTTTTTTGTTTCATAAATTATTCCAGATTATAAAGTGGTCAGCAGTGTTAATGTACTGTAACTTCTGCATTTATGAGGAAAGCTAATAAACTGTACATTTTCACTTGACTTAATATACAATTTGATTTTTCTGTTCTAGGTTGTGGAGTATTATGTTACGTTTCCAGGTGCATTTTTGACAAAATCATTCTCAGATGTGTCAATAATTATATTACTTATATTTTGTTTAAGATTTCACTATACTTCATTATACTAGAAAATGAAAACAATTAGAAAACCCGAACAGGGCCAGACTTTGCAACAGAAAAAACTTAACGCTATTGTTTTGCCAGGAATCAGAATTCAAAACTTAAGTATACATGTCAACATTGTTTGATGCGAGTTACTGGAATTTAAATGTGTTTTTTATACCGTAAAATAATAAGGTCAAAACTGATTAAGTTAACGGTAGCAGCAACCAGGAATGATGAAGCTCCCAACATGGGAGGCTAATGCTAGGATTTGACAGGCTCATTCTGCAAAGGAGTGAGGTTAATGGCCCTTAGGTTCTGACAGTATTAAACCTCAAATGTTGTAAGAGTTCTGAATAAATAAAATCTAAAGAGATGCTAATGGAAATTTTTAAAATTGCACTGCGCATGATTTTACTGGATTGGATTCTAGAGTGGTTAAAGATGAAAGACTTAAGAAGAGGCATCAGGTTAAACTTACAGGACAATATTTCTGTAAACTTTATTTGAAAACACATTATGGTATTTTATTTAATCAATCTACATATATTTTAGCCAGCTGAAATAAATTACACTAGTATTTTCAGCATGATGGATCATTATAGTAAAGTGCCACTCACATTTACAGTACATTAAACAGCAGCTTAATTTTACCCTTTCACCTTAAATCACTGTATTGACATCTGCATTATGTGGAAGCTCTCTCATCTTACTGCTGCCTTGTATATGGTTGTGATGCCGTGTTACTGAGAGATGTCAGCTCGAAAATCTATGTGATTAAGCCTTGCAAATCTCGGCTTCCATCAGAAATCTTCTTAAAATAGACAGCTTCATATACACAGAGGGCATCTGTGATTAATATTACATGGTGCAAAATACTGTACATTCAGACAAGTTCAATCCTTGCAGACATTTTTCCAGGTTTTTCTCACATCCGGTTCCAGCTGTTTAATGGTCGAGGATAAAAAATGAATTGCAACCCCCTACTCCATTCATTTCCTTATTTTTTTCTAATCAGATTTAGCTCATGAATGTAAAGCTATGCATGCAAAATGTTACTCAGTATTTTACATTAAATACCATATACAATTAATTTGTTTTTCCTGTGAAATTCAGACAGTCGAGTGAGTCACATAGCTCTCTCTGCTTTATTGTCATAATCAGTGATAATTTTTGTAACACTTTAGAGCACGGTCTATCTTGGTATGTCCATTTGTCAGTTACTACTATGTATCAAGACCATAACAAACTGTTTGGTATTAATAAGACTTACAAAGCAACAATAAAAACAAGAGAGGCAATGTTTAGTGCATATAATAGACATTTCCTGCTAGTTAACAAGACCTTATCGTAGGCTTTGCTTGTGTTACATAAAGCAGCAGGTAGATGAACTATATGAAGCACCATTTTAAATTGTTACTTAAAACTCTGCATAGTATGGGGTCAAAGCAAATCTGATGTTATAATGTGTTTTGCTAAAAGCATGTAAATACACAATAAGTTATGAAAACCTAAATCTGGACTGTTATTTTAATATATCCTCATATATTCCTCAAGGCTCTGGATGTTGTAGGGCTGTCTTGGTTGACACGTCTCTGCAACATCACATGGACATCAGGGACAGTGCCTCTGGATTGGCAGACTGGGGTGGTGGTCCCCCTCTTTAAGAAAGGGGACCGGAGGGTGTGTTCCAACTACAGAGAGATCACACTCCTCAGCCTCCCTGGAAAAGTCTATTCGGGGGTTCTGGAGAGGAGGGTCTGTCGGATAGTCGAGCCTCGGATTCAGGAGGAACAGTGTGGTTTTCGTCCTGGTCGCGGAACAGTGGACCAGTTCTACACCCTTAGCAGAGTCCTGGAGGGTGCATGAGAGTTCTCCCAACCAGTCTACATGTGTTTTGTGGACTTGGAAAAGGCATTTGACCGTGTCCCTCGGGGAATCCTTTGGGGGGTACTCTGAGAGTATGGGGTACCGGACCCCCTGATAAGGGCTGTTCGGTCCCTGTACGATCAGTGCCAGAGCTTGGTCCGCATTGCTGGCAGTAAGTTGAAACCGTTTCCAGTGAGAGTTGGACTCCACCAGGGCTGCCCTTTGTCACCAATTCTATTCATAACTTTTATGGACAGAATTTTTAGGCGCAGCCAGGGCGTTGAGGGGGTCCAGTTTGGTGGACTCAGGATTGGGTCACTGCTTTTTGCAGATGATGTTGTCCTGTTTGCTTCATCACGCCGTGATCTTCAGCTCTCTCTGGATCGGTTCGCAGCTGAGTGTGAAGCGGCTGGGATGGGAATCAGCACCTCCAAATCCGAGACCATGGTCCTCAGCTGGAAAAGGGTGGAGTGCCCTCTCAGGGTTGGTAGCGAGATCCTGCCCCAAGTGGAGGAGTTCAAGTATCTCAGGACCTTGTTCACGAGTGAGGGAAGAATGGAGCGTGAGGCGGATCGGTGCGGCATCCGCAGTAATGCGGGCTCTGCATCTGTCTGTCATGGTGAAAAAGGAGCTGAGCCACAAGGCTCAGCTCTCAATTTACCAGTCGATCTATGTTCCTACCCTCATCTATGGTCATGAGCAATGGGTAGTGACCGAAAGAACGAGATCGCGAATACAAGTGGCTGATATGAGTTTCCTCAGTAGGGTGTCTGGGCTTTCCCTTAAAGATAGGGTGAGAAGCTCAGTCATCCGGGAGGGGCTCAGAGTACAGCCGCTGCTCCTCCGCATCGAAAGGAGTCAGATGAGGTGGCTCGGGCATCTGATCAGGATGCCTCCTGGACGCCTCCCTGGTGAGGTGTTCCGGGCACATCTAACCGTAAGGAGGCCCAGGGGAAGACCCAGGACATGCTGGAGGGACTATGTTTCTCGGCTGGCCTGGGAACGCCTTGGGATTCCCCCGGAAGAGCTAGAAGAAGTGGCCGGGGAGAGGGAAGTCTGGGCATCTCTGCTCAAGCTGCTGCCCCCGCGACCCGACCTCGGATAAGCGGAAGAGAATGGATGGATGGATGGATGGATGGGCTATTTTGCAGTAGTTTGAATGACATATTTCGCTTTGATATTCAGCTATTCTTTTGTGTTGTTCTTCTGAGCTCCATTTTCTGGTGTAATAATTCTTACAGACAAGTTGGGGATAAGCATTTTTTCCATGCTCACAACGGGATGTAGATATAATTAATAATAATTAATTAAGAATATCGAAATCAGCCCACAAACTATGGGTTAATTTGATGATATAAGTTTGATTTTCACAACTTAGTTTTTTTCTCTTGGAAACATTAAAAGCTGCATGTAAATGTAAGAAATATTCAACAGTTTTAAAAGTGACTTGCTGCAAAAAGTATTCAAATGCTGACAATATTTTGTGGAATATTAATAATAATGACTTTTACACAGTACCCTGAATGACTATTTTGTAATACCACCACATCTATTAAACTATATATAATATACAATATGCATGGATTTTTTTTTGTTTGAAGAGTTCATGTAATAAAATAGGAAAAAGAAGCAAAAAAAAAATTAGGCAAGCAAAGCTCTTCATTTCTTAATTGGCTGCTCAGCTGTGTGAGAAATGGGTTCTTTTTTTTTTCTGCGCTACAAATAAAGTACAGAGAATGTCCACCATTGTTGTTTTTTGCAAGCTTATCACTTTCTCCAAAAAACTGCTCATAATTTCTACTTTTTAATTGATCTTTTAGTACTGATGTTTCAGTCTAAAAGTTGATATCCCAGTATTTCAATGTAGAATAATAATAGGTTTTAACATCTTTAAGGACAAATTCACCTTGTTCATAATTACCTTAAGCTGGTAGAGAGTGCATTAAATAAAATTGCTTCCTATTTGCGCAGCATATTCAGTACAAGTACTGGGAAATCATGTTAAGATGCATTATGAGCTTTGAAAATGTTCATGTAGAACTACAAATTGTAATTACTGAGTCTGTTCATAAAGGAAATTGTGTAAGTATTAACATTCTTAATTACACTGATAACCCATTTACCAAGTCAATTTTAGAATTCATTACCTAAATTCTGAAATAGTTATCACTCATTTAATGTGTTCCAGATATGAATGTTACCTCTTTTTGCTTAATTTTTATAAAAAATAAAACAAAAGGATACCTGTTAAAAAAAAAAAAAACTTTGTTTACTTTTAATATTTAAAAGAACGATGAGCTGCATTGGTGGAAATATATTTACAAATATAATTAATTATTCAGTTAAGTAGCTTACTACTTAATATCTTACTTAATATCCACAAGCCTCTGACAGGTTGTTATTTATGCTGTGAACAAAACAGTGACGAGAAATTGTACAGTCCTGCCTACGGTAGCACACAGCAGCTTAGAGTAAAAAAGATTATTAAAACTTAAAGACCCTTCAACAGGAACAAAAGTGCCTTTTAATTAAATAATTGGTAAAATAAAAGTTTATACCCATTTGGAATTTAAGGTTTTACACAAATCAGTTAATTAAAAAATAAGTACATCATAAAATTCTGAATATAAATGTCCCCCTTCCACGGCAAGATGACTACTCTAGTAGACTGTTCACAATGTCTTACTTGTTCTATTAGCAATAATGAAAAGATCTTTAAATGAAGAATGACTCAGATTCAGATCGGAAACCTGGTGAAATGTTATTTTTACATAAATGGACTTCAAATACGGTCACAAGATGCTGGATTCTGCTAATATATAATCTATTGATTTTGTGTATAACCTTAGCTACATTTCAACTTTGGATAATAAAAAACTGTTTAAAATCTAAGAAGGGTCACAAATAAGAAGAGAAAAATAAATGCTGCTATGAATTTATGCCAGTTTCTCCATTTTAGATGATGAAATTTACTTCACTCGTAAGTACCCAAAGGCAGACACACCAGTGTGCAAAACTAACCATGTTAAAAATAATAAAGGATTTTGTGGAATAGAGGATGAAAAGCTTCTTTGTGCCTTTTTTATAGCTGGATGATGCTTGGAATGGAATAAAGCACTTCCTAAACATTAGAGGTAGACTTTTTGGCCATCTTTACATAATCAGACATATGGATTTTGGCAAATCTGCAAAGGTCATGGTTTACAATTTTCAGTAGTGTCAAGTCTAACTGCCTGATTAGTGTTATCGATTGTTCTGTAATGATTTTTATTTTCTACATACTGTATACACAGATACTACAGACATCATGATATTAAACCATTTTAGCAAAGGCTAATTAAATTTGTTGCACCTACACACTGGACTTTCCCTTTAGACATATTTCTGAAGTTCCTTAGGTCTCAATACTCAAATCCAGCCAGAAAATCATATTCAGCTACATTCAAAAGCAAACATTTTTATTGATAATCATTGTTTATTTTTTTGTTTCTTCCTGGATTTACTGTCTTCTGTTTAATATTTTTAATGGTCCATTTTAGTGTTTTTGCTCTACTTCTGTATTCATTTTATATATTGTTTGAGTTTTAACTATAAATATTTAAATATTTACATTCACTAAAACATACTTTGTATAAAATGTTTGGTCATAAATGTAGCAGTGTGCATAATTAAATATATTTTATGCTTTATTCATCTCAAAAGATATTTAATTATTTATACATTCAAGTCACTTAGCTTAGACTCTTCCAGCATATAAAAACCTGTAGGTGAACCTCTGTGGATTTTAACTTTTAACGTTGACACCATGGACAGTGATCCTCTTGCCATTTTTGAAGTGTGGGAGATTTTTTTCCTTCATGTCCTATCTTAGAAATCAACATTTATTTCATCAATGTGTCTAATTTTTTTCAAGTCATTATAAATTACAGATCTCTTACATTATTCTTTGATGATCATTAGCGAACATTGAGCTCTGACGAAGACAGGGATGGAATTTAAAAACAGTTTTCCTTAAGGATAACAAGCTGTGCATCACTAACTGCTGTTTCACTAAACTACATTTGTTCTGTAATTCATAATTAACGCCACTAAAATGAATATCTCAATAAGTGATATCTCATTAGGAGGCCATGCACTGCATTTGCTAAACATGGTTTGATATTTTGTTGTGCTTTTTCTGCCACTTACTGATTAATAACTTCAAGGCTAATTGAGCTATGCCATTAAAATTTGGCTATTGTTTTATTAGTGTCATTGTAAGGGGTTTGGTTCTTCAATGGGCATTAAAGATTGGCAAAAGTACCAGTTTCTCATAGTATGGAATTCTGCTGCTCGTCCAGGAATTCCAGTGTGCTCATTTTATAGAGTTGAGGTATGTGTTTATCCCTAAGTAACGTTAACTATGTGGAAACTGCTCTTGGATGAGACATAACGAAGTATTACAAGTTCCCTTCTTGGATAGGCATTGTTAGCCTCTATATCAGTGATGTATTCCTAAATATTTCATTTGAGCTGTTCATATTATACAAAGATCAGCAAACAACCAAATATTATATGTTTACAGGCAGAAAAGACTATACTTTGGAAGCTTTTTGTAATTCTGCTACCCTAATACAACTAATGTGATGAGGAAAGTCATTTCCAAGTTATGTGTGAGATGTTATGGTTGAATTTAGCAATCCAGTAAAATGAATGATGTTCACAGAAAGCAAAAATTCATTAAATTCTATAGCAGTTCCTGCTAAGTAATACAAAATGACATACACTATCACCCATGTGCTTCTGAGGTTCGTCTTCCGGGCTCATCAGAGGTAAGCACTACCACTCCGAGACACGGGGGTGGGGGGCACTGTTTCTAATGCTATCATCTCTTTTTCCTCCCACAGCACTGAGAAACCGCCCACCGAGGGGAACTGATTCTGTCCCTTTCACTGTAAAGCCAAAGTGCTCCCGGCAGGGGTCTTCTCATTGCGGAAAGAGTAGACCTAAGAACAGAACATCCACCTGAATACTGACCACTTTCGAGTAACTCTGAATTCTCTTGTTTACACTTTCTTTTTGCTACTTTACATTTTTTTATAATTTGATGCACCATTGAGTGCCTGTTTATTTTGGACATTGTAAAAGGGCAACCCGGCTGGTGCCTCAGCATTTCCTCTGTGCCCAGCGTGTTCCCTCAGTCGATTATGTAATTTTGTTTTTGGTCGTTTTACATGAACCATAAATGAACAGTAGTATTAGATCAGTAGTTAGGTCTGATGCTGGGTTTGAATGGCAAGCCCAGGCACTAAATTCACCTTGCCCCAAGTCTCTCCAGTTTTTCTCCAAATCTGTATATTATGTTAATTGGACCAACGTGTCAGTGTGGATGTGCATCTGAATATGCCCTGGAGTGCCATTTTTAAAATGGTGCACTCTTGTCTTGTTCTTCATATGAAAGATGGCAAATATAAAATTTCTCTCTTTTTGAAATGTCCATTTTTTTATTGGGCAGAATACAAATTATCAATTTATATGGCATTTTACAAGCATTTTTGTCATTAGAAAGTCTCTAAATGTAGAACAAATGAGTGGGCACACTGATGAAATGTTGGCTTATCCAAGGCTGTCTTTTAACTTGCACCCACACCGCTAAATTGACTCTGAAGTAGTTTTAAGAATGCTGAGCACAACATGTTTACGATATCTGAGAACAACTTAAAACCCCTGTACTATACATCAGAAACAAACAATATTAAAAGACTAAACTAGAAAACAGTGTCTTAAAAGATCTTCATACAAACAGCATGACTCCCCTTGTTAGCTACATAGACATTTATCATTAGAAGCAGACCTGCCTAGCTGTTCAAGGGATGCCATGGACAAAGGAGACAGTAACAGGATAGTCACATAAGAAAGCTGTCACAGCACTTATGAGGTCTTAGCTCATTAAGGGATAACGCATCTGGGAGGTCATTTGGGAAGATACAACTGAGTCCATTTTACAAAATTCAGTGAGCAAAAGGAAGCGGACTGGGGGTTTTGGCATAGACTAAGTCATATTTCAACTAAATATTAAGTTACCAAGCCTTATTGTTATAGAGAGAAATATAGTATGTTTGCTTCAAGAATGTAATAGAACGATCTAGGGAAGCTTAGTAAGGTAAAAAATACTTGTAAAAACTGTAGCACATCTCCAGGACATGCACAACACTTGCTGCCTTAGAAAGGCAAGCAGTACAATTAAAGAAAGACTTCAGCCATCCTGCACAGGAGTTTTTCTTACTCCTGACTTCTGGCAAATGGCCGGGACCATCAACACTTGCACTAGTAGTTTCAGGGATAGCTTCTCCCCACAAGCTGGCAGGTTGGTAAACAGTCAATCTAAGAATTCAGATATTGAAATATTTATAGTGAGTATAAAGTATATGATACTTGTAAATGCATGTTGTATGTGTTATAGAAGGACAAGAGGAGGTGAGGTATCAGTTTGGTGACCCTGTATAATTGAAGGTTTGTTCATAAACAAAAATACGTAACAAGTGTCGGAAAAACTTTTCAGATGCAAGTTCAAAATGAACTAACACAAATGGCAGAGCTCCCGGTTTTTAGTCCTTCCAGCAGGAAGAGGCGTGTCCAGGTGGACGAACACTGGAAGTCACGTCAGATGTGTTACAACTGTTAATCATCCAGTCTGCAGACGGAGGAGATGAAAAAGCATTAGGACACAGTGCCAGCGCCTGGAGCGGCAGTAGAATTACAGTCTCTAGAGCCCATTCAGCAGTCCCCTATGCGCATGCACATGGCAATGTATTCTGCATACCTGCATATATGTTGCATGCTAAGCATACCTTTTGTGTAGTAATCAACTCCTATTTATTTATGTTTTGTATTGTATTTTTGTCGACTCTTTTGAGGAGTCACACAAGTATCATTTTTAATTGTACACATTTTTTCAAGTGAAGTCAAGTTATTGTACAATAAACTTGACTTCATTTAATTTTCTTAAATCAGTGTTTTTCATAAGCAATCACAGCCAATTAAGAGGGTGTCTAATTTCAATATATTGCTAAAACATATTTCACACACTTAACAGAAATTATCATGTTAATCCAATATTGTTGTCCCTGAAAGCATTGTTCCCATTGACATCACTTTATTACAACTAATATGTGCATATAAAAGATTTAAGTGAGAAATTAAAAGTAAAACTACTTGCAGGAGAGAGAGAAAGAGAGATTTAGATAAACCAAGATGGGAACTTGCTGGAGAGATTTTAAAGGGCTTGTGGCTGATATGATAATACTAGAGGCTTACAATGTAATTTATATTGCTTTCGGTTTACAATTCTGCTGTTTCTATCACACTTATAAAGCTGGACTCCTTCCCACTAGCACATTGTAACACTTTACTCATATTAGCATTTATTGAAAAAGTCATGCTCATAGCTGTGTTGTGCTAGGCAGACTGAGATAAACATCTTTTTTGTTATCTGATTTTGCTTCCAGATATCATAGTAAGATCTGCATAATTTGCAACACAGGCATAACATTTAATAAGCAAGGGTAATAATTAGCATAACATTTTACACTGACTGCTGTGAACTTTGAAAAACATACATGCAGCTTTAAATTTCTTTTTTGTTAGCTGTATCTCAAAATCCAGCTATCCCAATATTATTAAATATAGGATTAGATAATTGCATTTTATATGTTATAATTACTCAATATCACCACTTTTCGAAACAGCCAGATGTGCTTTTCTGTACATACGTGCCTTTAATACACAGGACCAATACAACTGGGCCTTGATGGCTTTTATTTCCTGCTTCTTGGATTGTAGTTATGACTTTAGACTGGGAAGCTAAGAAAGATCATCTGTTTGCTAAATGTATGGGAGACTTGGTAGTAAAAAAACCTGTCATAGCCATATAACTTACATTTCGAAACAAGCTTGTATCATCCTCACAAGAATTATGCAGCTTGGCATTCGGCAGAAGCTAAGGTGTTTTGAGAGACTATCCAAAAGTTAGTAATTTACTAGTGAAACATTCAGTTCTTTTACTTCCTAGAGCTGTTCATTCTTCTTCATGTTTTATTATTAACAAGTAAAAAAATGCTAAGGCAAAGTATTACAAGTGAACAGTTTTCTTCTGAGATTGCAGTAGTTTTCTTATTGCAAAGAATTTTATTTTAGGTTTCTGGCAGCATTTTACATTACATGCCTCTCATTACAAAATGTTTATAGTATACCATACTTATTATCTAACTGCTTACCTTTAGTGCAATTAGGTGTTACTACAGCTTATTTACAATGTAGCTTATGCAACACTAGGCTACGTTAACATTCAAGTATGTAATGGCAATGAGAAATGTGTACTTACCCTTCAAGACTAATGTGTTACTCCATGCCTGCAATGGAAATTTAATTGCATACTCGTTGTTTTTAGAAGTGTCTTTCTATCCTTTCTTATTCAAATATTTAAAAACATTTTATTATTTATTAGATAAATTTTTTTTTTCTAAAGTCACTAAGCATTGTGTTTATTTTGTTCAGGTGCCACAATGTTTTCAGCACCTGACAAACAGTGTAATACCATATAGCAATTCTTCACAAAAAATGACTGTCATTAAGACTTACAATGAATGTGCTTGCTTATAAGATAAACAGTAATTTTTAGTCTTTTGCATCTTTTGTTCGTATTATGCTGACAAATCAACAGAATAAGTGAGTTCTATTTTAGTTTGCACTTCAGATTTGTTGAGTGGAAAACAAGGAAGAATCATGAATTACTGATCAGGAGACAATCACCTAACATAGGTGATGCAGACATAGACATTGTCACCATATACAGTATAAATGCAAGTGCACAATCATGGCACCACACATCTGAAATTGACCTCTGGCAGTGTCTGTCTACTTTGCATATTCTCCTTTTGTCTGTCCATTTTGTCCAGGATATGATGTTAAACTGCATCTGGTCTTTCAAGTGGTCCTCCAACTTGCAGGGAAAACTTGGGGTTTGCTGGAAGGATTGGCACTCCAGCCACCGTAAAAACTTTATGCAGGTTTGAAATGGCAGACAGGACTCCTTCCTGCTCTCAGCGGGAGTAGCTCTGCTGCAGCCACCTATAGGAGGGCTGCTTGCATTATGAAGGGGATGGGGGAAAGCCCATGGGAGCCTCAGCTCCAGAAGTATCGAAACCACCAGATAGTCAATGTGGTCAGGTCATTTGGGCATCAGACCTGGTGTGGTGTTGATGCGTCGCCCGCTGCACAGCAGCTCTTAGGTCCCAATTTGGACTTCTTTGGACTTGGTCCTCTAATATTGGTGGTGTGGTGAAGAAGATCAATTACAACCTCATTGGCAGACCCTGGAGGCTCCTGCAGGGTCTACAGAAGTGCCCAGAATTCTCACCACAGACTTGTTGTTGCTGTTCTAATTATCCGGCTTAGGTTTAGCAGGCTACCACCTACTAAGGCAATGAGGCTGGACCTAGCCACACTCCAAGATCAGGTTGATTCTAATGCATTTTCACACAGTTTTTATGAGGAACTTGCAGACTTGGGTGTGACTGCCAGTCCTAATATGATGTGGGAGACCTTCCATGACAAGTCCTTGAAGGTTGCTGAGGGTTGTGTTGGTGCTTCTGGTATTCCCAGAAGGAGGTGTTTCATCTCACAGGGCACCCTAGATATCATCGAGATGAGTCGCTGCTATGGATTGATGGCAACTCAAGTCTGAACTGGGAACTGAAATGGATGGCAGCGAGGGCTTTGAGGACAGATAAAGAGGCATTTGTTAGAGGAGTCTGTGAGCAAGTGACACACCATCTATGGTCTAGTGACCCACGTCCTGCTTACAGAAGAATCGAAGCATTATGTTCATCCGAATCTGTTTCTCAGAGAGTCACAGTAAGGATAGGTGATTGAACTGTCCTTACGGATGATGCTGCAATTGTGACCCACTGGGCCGGGTACTTTGAGCAGCTGTTTAAAGCTGATTCTCCAGCTAGGACATTGGACATCTCTGGGTTCAAGGTTCTTGAGGCTGATCTTCCAATTAGCTGTGAACTTTCCAATCTCACTGAAATTGCATAGGTGGTCAAGCAACTGAGGATAGGTAAGTCTGAAAGAATCTGTTGTATCCAGGGTGAACTTCTCCAGGCTGGTGGTAAGGCTGTCCTCCTGTTATTACAGGCAATCTTTGCTTCCATTTGGGAGACGGGTGTTATCCCAACTGACTGGAAAACAGAACTTGTCATCTCTGTCTGGAAAGGGAAGGGTGATTGCCTGTATTGTGGAAACTACAGAGGGATTAAATTCCTCTTCATACCGGGCAAGGTCCTTGCTAGGGTCATCCTCAATGGGATCCGTGGTCACTTGCTTACCTATCAGCAACCGAAGCAGTCCGGTTTTAGTCTAAGTTTTTTTGCAGCCTTTGTTGATTTTTGTAAAGTGTTCAACTCAGTTGATCAAGTTGCCCTGTGGGACATCCTGCAAATTCACAGGATCCCGCTGAAGTTGCTGGATATCATGGGCAACCTGTACACTGGTACTTTGAGTGCTGTGGAGAGCGGAGGCAGAATGTCTACGTTTTTCTTAGTTGATTCAAGAGTTTGTCAGGGGTATGTTCTTTCTCCTACTCTGTTCAATGCTTGCATGGGCAGGGTATTGGGCAGGGTCATGGGGTTGTGGGACATTTGTTGGTGAAGAGAGATTTACTGATCTTGACTTTGCTGATGATGCTGTGCTCTTTGCAGAGTCAATTAAGGTTCTGATCAGGGCTTTTGACAGACAGAGCAAGGGGTCTGAGTGCTTGGGCTTGCAAGTGTCCTGGATAGAAACCAAGATCCATGCCTTTAATGACCTCTTAAGCACACCCATCAGCAGTGCATCTCACTGCAGAGAGACTGTCAACCTCGTCAAGAGGTTTACTTACCTCGGCAGCAACATTAATGTCTCTGATGACTCTTCCTATGAATTCAGTAGAACAATTTGGAGAGCATGCGGGGTCATGAGGTTGCTGGAAAGGGGTGTGTGGCACTCCCAATATCTCTGTAAAAGGACAAAGATCCAAGTCTTTGGAGTCCTGGTGCTTCGTGTTTTGTTATATGGTTATGAGACATGGAATCTATCCAGTGACCTGAGCTGTATAATTGTGTGGTGGGTGTGGCAATGTGGTGAGCAGTGCATGATCCCCAACTTGACCTGACCTGTCTATGTAGTCTGTCACTTGACACTCCAGATTCTTGTTCAAAATTTTGTCTGACCTACTGTAAGCCTTCTCAAAGTAAAACCAATGTAGGCTCTTCACTGTTAAGGGCAATTCTTGGGATCACGTGGGGCCCTCTAAAATTAAGCACAAAGTCTTGACTGATCTGGTATTTCTTTCTACAGGACAACTTCAGTAACAGAGGAAAGTAAAAAGTCATTCAGACCAGGTCAATGAGAAAGACAAAAAATGAAAACAAGAAAGCTAATATGGGAGAGCCACCAGAAAAGGGTGACAGGAGTGTGCTCAAATAAAAAGTTAATAAACAATAACATTTCTAAGAGTAACGTCAACTGTATCTCAAGTAACAACTCACTTTTTCCTCTAATTTATTACTTGCTTCAATGGGAACTTAAAGATTTTCAGTAGTCTTCTGAAATGCTCAATTAATATAAATAATCGTTTAGACAAATGACAAGATCCACATATAGTCCTTCTTGTACTATAAAATAAAATGTACTTCCTGCCTGAAGTTTGGTTATAAAAAATAAAATTCCTAAATCTTTTATTAGCTTCAATGTAACATCACATGGGACAAAATTCTATCATGAAATCAGTTTTCACACTACACTGCTCACTCTTTATCTTACTTTAATCAACATTAAGAATCCTAATCCATGTTCCATAACTCAGTAGAAAAAGGACCTTTACATTACTTAACATTATAAAAAAATCAAATTTTCTCTACAAGGGATTTCCAAAGCATTTTCAGAATTTGGAAAGAATTTATTAATTCTGTTGCAAAATAAGATGAGCTTCTTTTAATCTTTTTGACATTTTAAAATCTCTTAAGTGACTATGTCATAAGGGGTTCTCGGTTCGCTTAACTTTCCAAAATGAGTATGGGAAGGGTATTGAGACTGATATGTTTAATATAAATATATCAAAAGTAGTACAGATTGTATTCTGTATTGATGTTTTTTATTCATGGCAATATCTACCCTATATATATAAAATCCTAAGCCTAAAAGTGCAACGATTTTGTGCAATGATTTTATGTGATGTTTTTATGTGATGTTTTTTGTCACACTTTAAATCAGGCTTATTTTGAAACCTACATATATATGCTTGGTAACATTCTTTCCAGAATTTATCAAAATTTAATGTGATATTGTTAGATTTTCAGATTCTTACTCTGTTTTTAAATTATAAATTAAAAAATATCAAGAACTTACATCCCTCGAGACGAGACTTAACCAAGAGTGCCAAGAGATTTAACCACACCCATGGCTGGAAATAAAAGACAAGGCGTAGGACAGCTTCTGTACAGGCTTTTAAATGTTCAAAGCGCTGTGTGAGATGCAGATCACATTGCACGGCAGCAGCAACAATCCAGCAGCTGATCGAGCAAAGAGGAGGTAAAAAAACTGTATTTGTTTCCCATTGTATCAACGTTTAAAAGGGGGTTTCGGATGAGCGACCATGTCTCCTTGGGGTGCATTCAGCCCCCCTCTTCACAACGCGAACAGCAGACTGGCTGCAACTGGGGGTTAAAGTAATTAAAGGTTTAAAAACACAATGCCAGTTGGCGCCAACTGTGATGCTTCTAGTGTTAATTTATTTTATCTCACTACTTCTGTTTGAAAACTGCTGCTATGGACAGCTGTCCTCTTGCAGAGGAGCGGGCTGCACAAGGCAAGCACTTCAGACAGGTTAAGCCAACTGCATCACCCAATAAATCAGTTATAAAGGTTTTTATTACCATGAGATATGAGATTTGTGCATGGTCAAAGTTAAACCAGAATTTATCTGCCATGTGTCTGTGTGAAAGTGTGTTTATTTTGTTACTGCACCAGCTCTAGAAAGCGACAATGCAGCCCAATACATGGCATAATTTTATCTCAGTGAGTCACGGTGGCACAGTAGTTAGAACTGCTGTCTCAAAGATCAGGTTACATTTCTGGCCACAATGATTGATCCAGCATAGTTGCCAGAATCTTCCTTAGCTTTCATTGGCATTTGAATCACCATGGCACCATTATATTCCATTCAAAACTAGTACAGTTTTTTCCCTTTTGACTTAAATGGATTTTGGAGAAATTACCCAACTTTTAAGCATTTTCAAAAAAACTTGAAGCTAAGTGAATTCAGTGGGGTTCACTCTTCACCAATAATAAGTATGTCATTGAAATAAAAAATATATACTGTATTGTCCATTTTGTGTTTTTTTAACATTATTATTTTTTAAGAGCTTGCTGGACCAAATTGATCTATGCATTTTCTGAAGATGGCTATACAGTTTCCATTTCAGTGTCATAGGGAGCTGGGGGCTATCTTAGCAGAGCTGGGTGCAAAGTTATCTCCTAGTTTAAAATGCACATCATTGGCATACAGAGGAATCCAGAGAAATCTCACATAGTTATGAGCAGAACATTATAAACTTCACAACAATATTGCCCAGGCCCAAAACAGAACTTAGGTACTTTGAGACAGCACACATTAACTATTATAACACCTTGTCTAACTGCCTCCGCAAAATAATGTATGAAATGAAGAATGAAGACACAAGAGCATAATTTATTGAATTTCAGTTACATTAGGTACTTTGACAAAAATTAAAATGAGGCCTGCAAGTATTGTTGCTGCGTTAACATGTATCCATCATTAGAAAATATTGGATACCAGTAACGGCGTAATGCACGATAACGTGCAGTGAATACATTTAACTTATAGTTTTCATCCTC